>NC_056737.1:992919144-992936644 GCF_019279795.1 Protopterus annectens | reverse complement strand
CTTCAAAAACTAGTAAAAACCACTGAACAAACTAATAAAAACAAAAAGAGAGCTTGAGAATGCTTCCCCAATGCAGTAGCTGCTTTATTTTGTTAGCAAAAACGCTTTCGGAGAGCACAGTGTCTCTCCTTCATCAGACAAACAATACAGTGCAAAACACTTCGTAGTTGGTTTATATAACTTTGATAATTAAACAATCAACCTTAATTGATTCCAATCATTACTAAAAGTTACTAAAAAATCTTTTGCACTACAAGAACCACACTTCCAATATATTTCATGAAGAACAAACAAAGCAAAGCTCATTTTCTATTCATAGCTAAATTTATATTTTTATATTTTTGTATGTACTAAAAAGTTAATTTTCCCTTTACTTAACCATACATTTAAAATCTTTACCAACATTTCCTAACTATATTTAATTATAAAAAGCTAAAACTTTTTAATCCTAGAAAATTAGTAACTTTGTACATATAAACGTACAACTGTAAAAATTGTAAATAATTATAAATAAGTTATAATAGCTAAGTGCACCCTTCTTTACAAACTCAAAAATAAAATTACACTAATTAGAATTTATCTTTTCAGAGACAAGTATTTTAAAATACAACTAATAGAAACATGGTCGTTTAGACCAGGAAACATATATGCTCCCGTACGAATTTGCCAACCCAATTCACTCATTTCTAATTTAGTCTGCCACAGACCTCCTCTAATGTCAACAGTTATTTTATTTAAAATAGTAAATTTAAAATAGTGATCTGTAAATTCTTCTACATGCCTTGCAAGGGCATTATTTAAATCTTGCCGATTAATAGCATAAATGTGTTCATAAATGCACTGCTTTAATTTTCTTTCTGTCTTGCCTATATAAAAAGCAGCGCATTTCTGACACAAAGCTAAATAGACCACACTGTTGGTCTCACAACTGAATCTCCCCACTATCCTGTAGGTTTCCTTCTTAACTTTGACACAAGGGTCAGTGCATATGTACTTACATTGCTTGCATGCACCACATTTTGTCATGCCACAAACATGCTTACTACAGATCTGGGGTTTGCCCTCAAGCATGGTTTTCAGGTTGCATCCTCTTCTAAACGTAAGTTTTGGGGCCTCACCTAAATTACTACATAATTTTTTGTCATCCATTAACAAAGCCCAATTCTTATTCACCAACTTCCTGATTTCATAATGATCAGTACTAAATGTACAAAGAAAATTAGTACTAATCACAGTTTTACTTTGCCTTATCTCTTGGGAGCAATTATCAGTTCCAACGCACATCTCAGAAGTGATACCAACATTTAACAGGATCGGTTTATAAAAACCTATATTCCTTTTATGTGTCAATTCTGTTCTAATAGCAGAAACCATAGGACAAGGGTACCCTCTGTTGATAAACATTTGTGTCAGATGTTCACATTCAGACAAAAAGTCTTCAAAATCGGATATCATCCTTGCTGCCCTAACCATCTGACCCTTCACAACTGCCTTCTTCTGGTGGCTAGGATGGCAGCTAGTGAAGTGAAGGAAGGCATTAGAGTAAGTCGGCTTTCTATAAATAACACTCTTGTACCTCATATTCATCATGTTTTTAATAACCAGAATATCTAAGTAATTAATATTAAATTCTTTGCAAGTTGTAGGTAAATTCAAGAAAATTGGTCATACTAGTAATGCTCCTTAAAAAGGTTGAAACTTCGGAAGGTGAAGCCTTCTAAAGGAGGAACATGTCGTCCTGGTACCTTGTGTACCAGGCAACATTTTGGATAAACCAAGTATTAGGAAACAGGAAGGTCTTCTCCCAATGTGCCAAGACACAATTGGCAAAACTGCCACCACAGGTTGAACCCAGTGCCACTCCAGATTTCTGCAGAAATATTTTACCTTCAAAAAACATGAAATTATTACTCAAAACTATTTCTAATAAGACTTCAATCAAATAAATAATATTGTCATCCACCTTTTTTCTGTACATAAATTCTCGAACCTACTGAATGCCCAAGTCCTGTGGTATCACCGTGTACAAGTCTTTTATGTCAATCGTTAAAAACCAAGAACCTGCCACAAAGGGAATTTCGTTCAGATTCTGGAGAAAACTCCATGAATCTTTACAAATCTGAGGTTCTTGGCTAATAAGGGGCCTTAGGATACTGTCAATAAATTTAGCACAGGCACAAGTAATAGAGCCACGGCTGTCTACAATAGGACGAAAAGGGGGGTTAGACAAAGATTTGTGAATCTTAGGGATACCAAATAAACCAGATAGCCTAGGGGCTAAAACATTCAAATATTGGTACAAATCAAGTTCAATAGTTCTTTCAAGAAAAAGGTCTTCAATAGTTCCTTTAATCTTGGCATAAGCCATGTTTACCTCATTCAAACTAACTTCTTGATAGAAGTCAGAATTCAGGAGAATCAACATTTTCTGAACATATAAAAAGTGGTCCATAAAGACCAACCCACCCTCCTTGTCGGGCTTCATAACCCTAACATTACAATCTTGTAACATAACTAAAAATTCACGCTGGTGTTGAGTAATATTGACAGCTTCTTTGTTAAAAAAAGTCTGATTAGCTTTCAAAGCCCTTAAATCATACTCACATATTTTCTCGAATAAATGTAATATTTCATATACTGGGGGATTATATACACTAGGAACTCTAAGAGAACCAGTTACCAAACTTCCATCGCCCATTAATGTTTTTAAATTCAATTTTCTTACCAACAGTTTAAGGTCGATGATAGTTCTAACCAAATCAAAGTGTGAATCAGGCACAAAAGATAATCCCCTATTTAAAAAATCAACTAGATCAGAGTCAATATCAAAAGATGTAAAATTGTATATTTTAAAGTCACCCTTCGAGTCTGTTAAAATCAATGGGTTGGTAAAACGGCTCATCATCTCCTGTGCTGTGTTCTCCGATTCCTGGAATTGGTCTGGTTGTTCCTCCCTTGACCATTGTTTTGTCTGGTTTTCCTGTTCCTGGGAAAACCCTGTCGGTTGTTAAAATCTTGCCCGTTATTATCAGTGACCTCCTGAGGGGTCTGGTTATTACTACCACCATTGTTCACATTTCTGTTCCCATTCCTATTTGTATTACTAAGTAACCTTTCACTTCGATGAAGTGGCAAAGCCTCTACATACTGATTGTCAGAGCTGGCCACAATATCATTGTCTTGGTCATCTACTACACCAGATGTCCCAGCATTAATGTTCCCCTGCAAACCAGTCCTTAATAAACTATTAAGAAATAGTGGAGGTCGAGGATAAGCTTTATTAGCCCCATATTCTTGTATGTCTCTTTTTATCCTTTTTCTTTTATTGTTAGTTAGCTTAATCATCGTGGCTTCTATGCTAGAAAAAATACGGGAATATTCATATTTATATCTTAAATATTCCCCGTCATCCTTAATAGTATTTTCAAGCAATTCTAATTCAATTTTAAGGCTGTCGATCTCCTTCTGGTATTGTACAATCAACATATTCATAAATTCAAATCCCTGCTTATCAAACAGGGCTAGAAGGTCATTATGAAACTGAGAATGTTCAACAAGCCCGACTGGAAATCGCCATTGGCGCAATCCTTTCGGGACAAGCTTTTTAGCAAGACATTCCTGTAAGTATGAAATTTCAAGTTGCAATTTCTTGCACTTGAACAATTTCTGATCAAAAGAACTGATAAGGTTTACTATACTACTTACATTGCCTTGAGTTCCTTCACGTCCATCATAATTAGCTTCGTCGTTGAAAAAATTAGTGTAACTTAAAAAACGCCCAATTGTGGGACACACAGCCTCTGTTGAATTGGTGGAAGTACTCCCCTGCGTATTATTTGCGAGGTCAGATCTAGGAGCTTGCCCAGGCTGAAGATTCAAAGATGTTGAATTAGACACCAACGCCAGATTTCCCACTTGACTGGATCCAACAATACATGCCAGCGTTCGATAGGGTGCCTCAGACGGAACCGGTAAAGGTGAAACAGCAGTGTGGCTTCTTAAAGGAGCAGCACCTCCTATTACTTGTAGCGCATCCATACGCTGAGATAAAGTGTCCATGCGACTCATGACTAACCTCAGAAGGGTCGTCAAATTGCCTTCAGCATTCGCCTCGTCAGTAGTACTTGAATCATGCAATAAGTTTTCATCATTTCCCTAGTTTTGGGAAAACAGCGAACTTTGGGGTGACGTTCCTGTAGCGCTCATACCGAATAAACCTTCACAAACTAGTAAAAACCACTGAACAAACTAATAAAAACAAAAGGAGAGCTTGAGAACGCTTCCCCAATGCAGTAGCTGCTTTATTTTGTTAGCAAAAATGCTTTCGGAGAGCACAGTGTCTCTCCTTCATCAGACAAACAATACAATGCAAAACACTTCGTAGTTGGTTTATATAACTTTGATAATTAAACAATCAACCTTAATTGATTCCAATCATTACTAAAAGTTACTAAAAAATCTTTTGCACTACAAGAACCACACTTCCAATATATTTCATGAAGAACAAACAAAGCAAAGCTCATTTTCTATTCATAGGTAAATTTATATTTTTATATTTTTGTATGTACTAAAAAGTTAATTTTCCCTTTACTTAACCATACATTTAAAATCTTTACCAACATTTCCTAACTATATTTAATTATAAAAAGCTAAAACTTTTTAATCCTAGAAAACTAATAACTTTGTACATATAAACGTACAACTGTAAAAATTGTAAATAATTATAAATAAGTTATAATAGCTAAGTGCACCCTTCTTTACCAACTCAAAAATAAAATTACACTAATTAGAATTTATCTTTTCGGAGACAAGTATTTTAAAATACAACTAATAGAAACATGGTCGTTTAGACCAGGAAACATATATGCTCCCGTACGAATTTGCCAACCCAATTCACTCATTTCTAATTTAGTCTGCCACGGACCTCCTGTAATGTCGACAGTTACGAGATAGAATTATTGAGCATTGCTCTGATATTAGACGGATGATAGAGACTAACTCTTTGGCTAAACATTTAAAGATGTCTGGTGTTTCGCATCAGTTTGTTTTTATAGTTATTGATAGGTTAACTTTGAATATTAGATGAGGTAATGTAAACAAATTAGACAGTAAAGAGTATGAATGGATTGTCCGCATGCAGGCAGACAAACCTCCTGGTATAAATAAACAAGTTAGTTTAAAACCAATACTGAAATTTAAGCAGCAGATGATTAGTTAGTAATGATTGAATAATTGTATTATTTTTTTCTATAGGAAAGGTTATGTCATGTGATGTTTTTTAAAATTGGTATAAGATGACTATCCTGCTTATACATGTTTTTACAACACCGAGGAAGGACTTTTTAGTCCGAAACCTTTGTTTTATAATAAGTTGCGGAGCATGCTTTTATTTTTGGTTTACCTATTTTGCTGTTTGCTTCACTTTGCCACAGTGCTCATTTTTTTGTAAGACTACAAATGCTGACATGTTCTGCACATGCTCCAGGATTACTTCACAGCAGATCAAACCAAGTACAAATGTTTGCAACCCCCCCCGGATCCCCTCACCCCTTGCTATTTATATATACTAACTCTGAGATTGCACAATCAGTGAGGAAAAGGAAAATTCCCCTGCCCAAGAACTGTTGATCTTGTACACTTGTTGACTATCTGTGCAGTGATCAAATAGTGTTGACCAAACAGGTGTTGCTGTAAGTGTACAGTTCGATCTAGTGCCTAACACCCTAAAAGTTGGCATGGTAGTAAAAGTCACTGAAGTCTTAGATGGTGACATTTCATCTGATAGCCATATAGACACTATTGTCTGCAATGCATATGGAGAGGCCCACTTGATCTTCTGGGGAGCCAGAAGCAATGCCAGAGAGAAAATTGTCCTACAATATACAGCTCACCAATTATAGAATATGGCATCCTGTTCTGTGATCTGCTTGCCAACTAATGCTATTAGAGAAGGAAAAAAAGTTTCTCACAAAGAGAATTTTAGAATTTCAAGGATTGTTTTAAAGCTGTAAATTACAGCACCACTGTACTACCTTACTAATGTTTGCTAATTTTAACTCTAACATTGCCCCCGCCCCTATGTGCACCTTATCTTAGAAAAACCCTTTCCGTAACTCTACCACAACACAAAACACTTAAACACACAACACAATTAGTAACCCACAGATGCCCAACACTATATCTCTCCCCTTACTTTGCTGTTACTCTAACTGTAACCTACAAACACTTGCACAAACTCCCATTCCCCAGTGCTACAATCTTCAGTGTATGTGTAAGTTTCAGCATTAGTAACACAAACCCACACTTACCCTGCTCACATACATTCCATCTTTTTGCTTTGGATATCTTAAACAGCTGATGAGCAGATCACTCGAACACATTTCAAAGTCATTCACTGTCAGTGAACTGCACAATCAATGGAGTGGATGAAATCAGTGAAGCCCACCACAATGAGGACAGGGTTGGAAGCATGCAAACTGCAGTGGGAGTTAATAGTGGAAACAGGGGTGAATGGATGGCTACAGTTACATCACTCACAGAAACGGGAAACATGCTGTGCTACTGCATGCCAGCTCTTGGGCCACAAGTGGGCATGTGCAGAGGAGAAACAGAAGGGCTAAGGGAAAAAAACTTACTCCCATGGATAAAAGCACCTCACCCCCTGCAAAAAAGAAGTTTAAAGTAGAAAGCCAATATTCAAGATTCACTTTTCTCTTACATTTTCAATCTTTTTTCCCCACATGCTGTCATTCAGCATTTCAAGTGCAAACATTTTATAGAGAGCCAGTTCAAATACCATATGTCTGGGTCTGGTAATATATTAAAATACTGAAAGCAGTGATACAGAAGTTAATGCCTGTAGCACCTGTTTGTTATCACAGAAAAGGTGTGTAACATGTGATGACCCACCACTGGGCCTGTAATCAAGGAGCCTCAATCCTCACCACTGGCACCTGTGGGGGATGTTCACTGGGAGGACAACAGATACACACACACTATTTCCAGATGCAGCTCTCTGCATCAAGTGCAGTTTCCCTTAAGAATACACAGAGACCACAGTCAGTCTGGGGCTGGTTTCTCCCTCTTCCTCCAGATCCCCAGTAAGACTCTCCACTGGCACAGCTATAGAGTTGAGATCTCAGCTGAGTGACCAAGCCAAGACCTCCAGCACCCTCACTGTTCAACCAGTGCTTTGTGTCCCTGCCCAAGTAGCTGACACACATACACACACACACACACACACACACACACACACACACACACACACACACACACACACACACACACACACACACACATACACACACACACACACACATGTGCACACACACACACACACACACACACACACACACACACACACACACACACCTGGGAAAGGCTAACACAGGTTTACTAGCTATGCCCTCTTCTTCCCAGACTATAAGGTAGTTTCCAGTGCCACCAGTCACTCATTATCAGCTACATTAGGGCCCTTAACAAGGGGTTTTAATTTTAGTGTGTAATATTAATACTAATACAAATGGTAGTTTGACCAAGAGCAAGGCTATTGGGAGTGGCCCACACAGTGTCACTAAATAAATATGCAAGTACTCTCAAAACATAGATATCTCAACACAGATTAGCCACAGTGAAAGGTTTAAATATATTTAATAATAAATAATAAAATAACTAGACAATACTAAATATATATTCACATTGACATTAGAGTTCAAAACTACAGGAAGTGTTTAAAATAACATTGTAGTACAGGCTCACACACATAATGAAACATATCTAAACCAAGCTTCACTATATTTCTGAGTGAATCTAAGAGAATTACAATACTCTAGTAACTTACTGATAGAGCAAGGAAGATGTGGTCAATGGTTCTTATTGTTGTTGTTGTCAGGTCCAAAACAGAATGCAGAATGCCGTGTCTTACTAAGAGATTTCTCAAAATAATATCTAAAATATTACTGTTGGAATAGCCTGCAGAATGAAATCATTTCTGGTCAGCTGACTTCTAGTTCCCAGGCAAACCCCCCATTGCTAAAGATGGCAGTATTTAGCATCTACAAGTAAAAATATATAGACAATGGCTTTTGCTCAGATCTTTGGCAGGTACTGGAAGTCATAAAACAATTGCGTTCCTTCGGACTTCCAAAGTAGCAATTAATTTACCCTTAAGACACTACAGAAAGCTTCCTAATACAGACTTTGTGTCTCTAGCTGCATTGAAACATCTTTATCACCTAGCCTATAAAGGAATTTAATTTCAGATATTTTTCTAATGTTTGCTGGACTGAGGTTAACCCTCCAGTTTCCTCTGTTAACATATACATTTAAACAGTTACAATAGTGCATGTACATTTCTGTTCTCTTCCAACAGGGCACATGGTGGATATATTTTATCCACAACAACTTTACACATACCTTTTCAACACAAACATCTATACAAAGCAGTTTGATATACATATGACCTGCAGTTCTAACACATGTGTAACCCAAGCATCAAAATGAGTTTGATATTCAGAAATGACATATAATTATTTCCAAAATTCTAGATAGCTGTGCTGGCAGTGCCTCCTTTCATCACATAACTTAAAAGCTCTCATAGTTAAGGTAACACAGACTACAAATATATCTTTCATCAGGGATGTTAATTTTGTGAAAGCAGCAGGCACAAATGGAGGGGAAGTGAGGTTTTCAAATATAAAATAAATGTCCCAAGAAGGAAATGGGTAACTCACTGCAAGCTGAAAAAGAAATGTCCCATGGAGACAGGTCTTAAATATATTTTTTTTATTTTGATTTGTTAACTGAGGTAGTGCACCGATCTCCATGGGCCTTCTTCAGGCTCAGTCCGGCAGCACTGTCTGGTTAAGTGGCTTACTCGTTGTCACACAGTTTTGCAATGAGGGTGAACTAAATCAAACCCTAGACTACTGGACCACAGAAAACAACTTATTAATAGTTGCTCAACATACTTCTCAACATACTTCTCAGCATCTTAGCTCAAGAAATCTGGGCAAAGCCTGACAAAATGGGGGGACAAAGGCACAAAAATAGGGACACATTTTAAATATTGCTCATAAAGAATTAGAAAGTTGCTAGAATAATGGAATTTGTGTTAACATGCATTTTCTGGAGTTTATGAAGTCTGAAACTCAAACACATGTCATTATTTAGTGAGTGTAATCCTTAGATCATAGGTTCATAGGTAGGTACTAGGCTATCTGCCCGAGGGCATTTATAAGCCTCGCCAGAGTGTGTCGGCTTTTGCCACCCCATTGATTAATTAACTGATCCTCTGTCAAGCAGAGCCAATGAAGTGATCCCAGGGGTGTATTTTCTGTTACCCATCAACTCGTCAAGGTTTCTCTTCAAGAGTGTTAGTGAGGGGTTCTGTCTGATGTAATTTGGAATTTTGTTCCAAAGCATGAGGAGTCTCTGTGACAGGAATCTATCCCACCAACATGTTCTATTTATTGTTATGGTATTTATTGTTATGGTGAGGTTTAGCTCACTAGAGTGCATGGCTCGCAGTGACTTGGATTTCTTTAGGTGGAGCATGTCCATCACTTCTGAGTTGGACATGGCTTTGTAAGTCAGACAGAGATCACCTCTGAGCAAGCGATATGCCACTGAGTACAGCCGGAGTTTTTTCAGTTGGGCTGCATAGGACATATGTTTGAGACCAGTAATCCTCTTGGTGAGGTACTTTTGTGGTCTTTCCAGCTGTTGGAAGTGTCTTGTGAGGTACATCCCAAATGGGGCATTGTACTCTATGATGGGTCTAATGAGTGATGAGTAGAGGGGCACTATAACCTCTTTATTTCTAGATGTGAACCCTTTAGTAATTAGATGGGCCACATAGAAGGATTTCCTAACTACTTTGGCAATATGATTGTCAAAGGAGAGATTACTATCTACCTGGGTCCCCAGATCACTTATTACCTCTTCTGTATTAAGGGGGCTGCCACCTATGTTGTAATTCATGGGTGTTTTGTTTTCCCAAATGGGACAACTATGCATTTTTTGGCATTTAGCTTGAGGTCATGACTTTGACACCAGGTGTCCGTCTCAGTAAGGCCCTTTTGGAAGATGTCCATGTCAGCTGGAGAGTCAATTATGGCGCCCAGTTTGCAGTCATCAGCGAACTTGGTTAGCCATAGTCCTGCTGTGTTTGCCTGTACTTTTGAGAAGTATATGTCGAACAATAGGGGGTCCCAGGACTGAGCCTTGTGGGACACCACTTGTAACTGGTTTAGAGTCAGACCTGGAGCTCGCTATTCTTACCGTGTGAGTTCTGTCTGTAAGCCAGTTGGCATCCCATCTCGTGACGTTGGGGCTTATGTTCAGGCTGGTAAGTTTTTCTGTAATACCAGAGTGAGGAATGGTGTTGAAAGCCTTGGCGAGGTCAAGGTAGGCTGTGTGAACCACCTTTCCCTCGTCTATGGCCTTGGTGACTGTCTGGAAGAAGTCAACCAGGTTTAGTAGGCATGATCTGCCCTTAACAAAGCCGAACTGGGTCGGGTCAAGTGTTTGCAGGTTCCCAATGTCTTTGTTAATGAGTTCCATGATGATGCGCTCCATAGACTTGCAGACCAGGCTAGTCAGGCTTATGGGGTGACAGTTACCAGGGTCAGTTGTGGCCCTTCCTTTGTGGAGAGGAATAACCGTTGCTTTGCACCATTCTATGGGCATGTAGCCTGTGGAGAGGCTGAGGTTGAACAGCATGTTTAGGTGGGGGTTAGTTCGTTCTGTGGTTTGTGTAAGACGCGGCCTGGGACACCATCTGGTCCCATTGACGCTGTGTTTTTGGCTTTTGAAAGGGCTGTTTTCACCTGTGCATCTGTGATTTTTGGGACACTACACTTTTCCAGTATTGTTGTGGGCCCTTTTGGAGGTGAGAGGGGGGTGAAGTTTGCACTGAATCTATCTGCCAGGATGTTGGCAATATCAGTAGGTTCAGTATATTTTGTGCTATTTTGCACTAGTTCAGTGCATATCTGTGAATTGCCACTTAGATTCTTAACATAGATAAAGAAGGCTTTGTGGTTATATTTTGAATCCTTGGCTATTTGTCTTTCAAAGTTAGCCTTGGGTGATTTCACGAGGGACTTCAGTTTCTTACTGATACTGATCAGGGATGTCTTTCCTTCTTGGGACTTGCTTTTTTTCTGAACTAGTTTCCTCCTTCTAATGTATAGCCTGTTTATTGCAGGGGTCCATC
The DNA here is from genome assembly GCF_019279795.1 of Protopterus annectens. Classification (NCBI taxonomy): domain Eukaryota; kingdom Metazoa; phylum Chordata; order Ceratodontiformes; family Protopteridae; genus Protopterus; species Protopterus annectens. The sequence goes on along the minus strand of NC_056737.1, from coordinate 992,925,426 downwards.
AAACTGGTTTTCTTCTCTTAGAGGAGTGAGTCTTGGTTTTGCTAGGGATGGCATGATCCATGCATCCTTGTAGATGGTCATAGAGTGCATTTGTAAAGGTTTCTGCATCTTGGGCAGCTTTATCCTTTAGCGTGGGGGCTGTGAAACTTATCACCTCTGTCTTAAGTAAGGTGAAGTTTGCTTTAGAAAAGTTTTTTACTGTGGTTTCCTTAGTTGGGGTGTGGACATCCAGAGTGATTAGTTTATGGTGTGATCTAACCAGTGATGGGTTGACCTCCGGTGTGGAACACCTGTCACCCATGTTGGTGATGACCAGGTCCAGTATGTTTTCACCTCTGGTAGGCGAGTTTACCAGCTGATCCAGGGTGTTTGAGTTGATGAATTCCAGGAAGCGCTGGGCCTGGGAATTTGTACTCGAGTAGTTTTCCCAGTGAATGGTAGGGTAATTGAAATATCAGGGTGTTTGGTGGGACCTTCATGTTTTCCAGTGTCTCCAGAAAGGTGGAGTGGTGGTCCTGGGTCATGGAGGGTGATCTGTAGCAGGCCACAATTTGCATTGCAGATTTGCCTGATGTTAGCTGCACATTGGTGATCTCAGAGGTATCATGCTGCGGCACTAACCTGGAGGTGTAGGTATCCTTGATGAATATGGATAAACCCCCTCCTTTTGTGTTTTGGTTCGTGTTCTGTGGCCAAAATGTGTGGTATGAGTTGTAGCCCGGTAGTGCTGGGGTGCTCTCTGGAGCCTTGAACCAGGTTTCAGTTACTGCACAGATGTCGATGTTCTCCATACTGAGGAGTGCTTCGAGCGCATGCATTTTGATTTTTAAACTCCTGGCATTGAGTAGCATAACCCTCAGTTTTTTGTTAATTGTGCTGTTTACATAGCTGGGTTTGACTTTTGAGCCTTGCCTAAAAAAGGCACTGTGGGGGCAGCAAGAGCCTTGGCCAGTATTCGAAAACCTAGGGGTGAAAGGTGCAAGCCGTCGCTTGCAAAGCAATGTGACTTGTCGAGCATGTTGTCCCAGGCTGACAGACACTGGATCCCCTTTGAATGACACCAGAAGCTTAGCCAATTGTTGAAATTGATAATTTTTTTCTTTATACTGAGGTATCATTCTTAATGAGGGCAGGATGCTACTCAGGGTCAGGGTCACACCAGCCTGGGCTACATGATCAGAGAGCTCTTCCATGTCTCTTTTCATGTAGTCCAGGGAGGTACGTCTCAGGTCATTTACACCAACATGAACAATGACAGAGTCATATTTGTACTTGTTCTGGAATGACCTGAGTGCTTGTGTTATGTGGTGAATTTTGGCTCCCAATAGGCAGCTAACAGTAACCTTCTGCTTGTCCAGCCTAGTGAGTGGGACATCAGTGTGCCTGACTATAGAGTCACCTATTACTAGTGTGTTAGGTATGTTATTTCGCCTTAAGGGCTGTGGTTGTGCGACACACTAATTTTGTGTTTTATGTATTGTATGGTTTGTGACGGGAAGTGCAGATTGTTTGGGTGTCTGCTTTGGAGATCTCTGATGCTTTTGCAGGTTTTTATTTAGAGCCTCCGCGTATGATTTTGTGTATTTATGTGTATTTTTTGCCAGTGCTGTTTTAGTAGGTCTGTGTGCGGCTGGAGTTGTGGTGCAAGTGTTAACCTTCTCCTCTTGACTGTCTGTTCCAGTCTTGGGTGTAGACAACTTAGCTTCCAGTTTGGCTGTATAATTGCATCTCTCGCATATGTTAGTGTTTTATGGTAGAAGGAGAGGGTTGTCTGTGTACATAAGGCAGTTGTAACATTGCCCCAGGATACACAGATTCACCAGCTGGACTGGAGAGTGCACCTGAAGTTGCCCTTTGGTCATGCCTGAATAGTAGAGTGAGCTGCTTAGTCGCTTGGTTGGTGAGGGGTGAATAAATAGCCTTGCCCTGATGGGCAATCAGTGACAGGGTATATTAGTGCTTGCTATTAGGTCTGAGCAAGTGCTGGGCTGTAAGATGCTTTTTGAGTGCTTAGGTTGAGAGTTAGACTAGTTTCAAGAGAAAAACTGAAGAGGAGACAGTGGAGCCGGGAATAATTTAACCGTAGCTAACCAGCACTGCCCGGTGCGCAAAACCATGCAAATGTGGTTTTTATAGTAGGGAAATTAAAGAGATAAAAAATAGCCCAAAATGGCCAATAAACTACTAACTTCTGGGCTGGAACCACTCCTCCAGGGACAGATAGGTTGCTCAAATCTCCCCTCTCTCACAGGTGAACAGAGAAACTTCCTTCTATCCAAGTAAGGTATGGGCAACTCAGAAACTAGTATCACAGCCCTGAATTCAGCACTAGCCTAAAAACTGGACTATACTAGCTTAGAAAGGCAGGAAACAAGGAATTTTTTTTTTGTTTTTTTGAAAAGATAAGGCAAAAACAGTAAAACATACACTTAAAACAGCTTTAAACAACTACAAATGATCAGAAAAGGCTATCACACTTTAGTGTGTAGCCTACAACAGTTAAACAAATTATTTAAACAAAAAACAACTTTTTTAAAAGTTCAGGCAGTCAAATAAGCACAATATGTGAAAAAAAAAACAAGCTTTTAAATCACAATAAATGCTGAAAAATCTGTGTTTAAGCGGAAAACAGTTAAGTACAGCAAGAAATTACAGAAAACTGATACTTAATCACTCCAAAGTCTCTCTCCTAAGCTTGAAGGCTTGTATCAGTTTAATGACTTTCTAGTGTTACCCAGTAAGTTAGTTACAGGAAAGATGGGAAACAAGCATGGACAATCCCAATGATTTGTCAAAAAAACACCATTTTTTTGAGGAACAATCCAAAAATATCAGGCAGAAATCTGGACATTTTGCAAAAATATGTACATTTGAGAGGTATGCTGCTTAATCCTCTGTGACAATTGCCACGCAAAAATATAAATTAAGTGCAACTAAGGTCTTTGAGTCTTGACCTGCATGGAAGTTAGAAATAGTATCTGTATAGAATGAACAGCATTCAGAAACAATTTGAAAAATATTGAAAGGCCAATGATATTAGTGAAGAAATGAATCTGTGTTAATGTTAAAAGACTAAAAGGTAGCTAAGCTGTCAGCTTGAGCAATTTGGATCCTTGTGGAACTGACCCAGAGGGCTGAACTAACAGGCATTTCTGAAACATGATGTGATAAAAAAGAGACTAGACAAAACTGGTGATGCTTGGGAACCCATAGTTACCTGGACAAGTAAGGAGAAAACATGGTTAGTGTTGCTCTTGAATTACTGGCTAAGAGAATAAAATAGTTATGAGTGGGAAGCAGAGGAAAGATACATAGTAACTTCTGGACCAACCTTGAGTAAAACTGCCCGAGGGTGAAAAACTTCCACAATGTGATATTTCTGGAGAAGGAAAACAGATTGTGGATAAGACCCCACCAGCTTAATGTCATTTTTGTCATTGCAGAACTTGGGCACCCTTCCTGGTACATGCAGGGCTGTACCTGCTTATTTTGATCACAAGACATTTAATCTAACCTGGATTGTAAACTGCAGACAGAAATTTGTTTGTGTCGGAGACCCACTCTTAGAGTCCCTTGATCTTTCTACATGGGGAGTAAAGTGTGATCCTGCCTGCTTGTTGATGAACCACACTATATTCATTTTATCTTACTGAATGGAAAAATAGCCTGCTAGAATCCAGTCTTGATGCAGTTGAAGGAATAAAAGGACTTCTGTACCTCTAGAACATGTATGAGAATCTTTGGTTCCAGACTTTAACAAATAATAATAATATACATTTGTTAACCTGGTAGGCCCACTGGATGGAGTGTCCCTTTTCAAGGGTGACCTAGGAGCAATGTCTATTTAAGAGATTTGCTCAAGGTTGCATACTTACAAAATAAAGACTAAGGGAATCATACCCTGTACCACATGGGCTACACCTGAGAGACTTAACCCTCTGTGCCAACTGCCATCCTTGTGTTACATACCCAAATAGTGTCTCTTTCACCCAATGAGGATGGAACAGTAACCAAGAGATTGATAGAAAGGATCCACCGATACATGTACTATAACTGGGTGTCTGATGATATGCTGAAAGTGAGAAGGTCAGAATTGTAAATGTAAATTACTGAATATCACAGTTTTTGAATTGCAGATGTTGTGAATTTTGATGTTACTTATTAATGTCACTTATCAGTATTACATGAGCATGGTCTGGGCAGCAGGTTACATGATGAGTAGAAACACAGAGTATTGAAAAATTAATACTACTTCCTTAACCACACTGTGTGGAGTGACTGTAGAGTTAGTATGAATAAGTAATGGGGGGTTGGGTAAATCTGACATAGATAGATGTAGTGGGTTTACTAACAGGTAGAAATGCTTGTTGCTTAATTCTTGTTCATTAGTAACCCCAATGGATAGTATTACACATGTGTGGTCTGGGCATAAGGTCACATGACACAATGGAAGAACTGACTGGTGGAAAGTGGGTGGGGAGGGCAGAACCCGTTGTCTGATTCTTTATGGAAGAAGTTCTTGAAGGAGCACTTCAACCATCTTCTAAATTAATGACTTCTAAGAGATGACTTGTGTCTGGCATGCAAGGCATTACTGATAGATTTACTGCACATCAGCAAGTCAGATGACATCATATATACTCAATCGAGGGATTTAAATCTCTTTTGCAACATCAACAGGATGGTTTGAAGGGATAGGTATATCTCACAGAGGATACCACTGCTCTTGAACAGACTTACCATCCACATAAAACAAAGTTCATATTCAAGCACAACTTAGATTTATGGATGGGAAACAGAAAATGTACCACATGACAGACTCCTGCTCTCCTAATGGACAGATGCAGCACCTAAATGCTTTAGCCCATGCGTGGTCCCATCAAATTATCTTTAATATGATCCCAGTTATTCTCATTAGGGCTAATATATATAATTAATGACCATGGGATAGGTAAAGCCAATCTATAACCAGATGAGATAGGTTATTTTGAGCACAAGGGGAAGATGGCTAGGCTTAAAATGACCTGAAAAGGCAGCTAGCCTGGTACTTATCTATGAACCTATGAAGAAAACCCTACAGAAGCTGTACTGCCCTAGTCACAGCCTACAATGAAACAGAAAGAAAATCTCATCATCCTACAAGCAGGAGCAGCAGTAAGGAAAATGAGGTGGCGGAGAGTAGCAGGTTTAGATGAGGCCATGGCAGATATGATTGACATGTTGGGGGAGTGAGGGGAGAAATGGCTCTTAAGGGTACTCATAGTAGTACAGATTTACAGGCACATCCCATATAACTAGAGAATAAACATTCTAGTGCCATTGCACAAGACAAAAAGGAGCATTTATAACTGCGGTCAGTATAGAGACATCAAATTTCCTGTCATAGTACATGAAAAAGCTGAACAGGATAAGATAAATCAATATGCAGATTAGTGAAAATTAAGATAGGAGACGAGCAGTTGAGATTGAGATTAGGATGGAGCACAGTCAACCTGATGTTTGCAGTGATTAGGTTAGTTGTGAAGAAGATAGAGATAAGGAAAGAGTCCATCCAGGCATTTCTTGACTTGGCAAAAGCAGATGACAAGGTCCCAAGAAAGCTGATTTGCACAGTGCTGTGACATTTAAAAACCCTACAAATACTGGTAGAATTAATGTAAACTATGTACATACTGTTATTCATACCAGTGACAGACTACATTAGCAAACAAATTGTAGGAAACAGAGCAACAAGTTGCTGTAAGCAGGCAATTCTACATTACAAACAGACTGAACAGGAACTTCAGCAAATTATATGGAAATGAAATGAAAAATTAAAGGCAGATGAAATGAAACTGAATACAGACAAGACAGGTGTCGTGACATCAATGGGGAATCATAAGAAGCTGAAGATTAAGACAGAAGGGAAACTGAATGGATTAACAGCTTCAAGTACCTGGGAGGGATGGTTGAAGAGAAGGCAAGTTTGAATGAGGAGGTCAAAGGTAGAATCTGAAGGACTGTAGCCAACTGGCACAGAGTGACAGAGATAGTGTGTGACAGAAGAATGTCAAATAAGTTGAAAGTAAGATTTCCAAAATAGTGGTGTGACCAGTACTACTTTAGGATACAAAAATATGGCCAGTGAAGTCAGAGTAGTTAAGAAGCAAGAGGTGATGGAGCTGAAGTGCCTGAAATGGATGGCAGTGTGTACATTGTGGGGCAGATGAAGAAAAGATGATATCCGAGTAAAAGCCAAAGCAGCTCCAATTACAGACAAGTTCAACGAGATCAGATTACAGC
>NC_056737.1:992796644-992911644 GCF_019279795.1 Protopterus annectens | reverse complement strand
ATAGTCTCCAATCTTTCTAACAGTTTACCAGTTTACCCAGTATAAGCTTAATTGACCAGACGATGAGAACCAATATATCCATATCTGCTATTAAGATTTCTTTGCTGAATCTTGGTATACCCGAGTATTACCATCTGACCTTACAAAACTCTCATTACTTGTCATGTATTTAGCCTGCAAATGTATTTATTTATGTATTTATTTATGTATTTATTTATTTTTTTTAACATTTGTTGACCGGGAAAGTCCAATTAGGAGAGAGCCTATTTTCAGCGGAGGCCTGGGCAGAAATGCTCCAGACACATGTCTTTGGACAAATGAAAGAATATTAACTATTAAAAGTGGTTCTTAACTGTTTCATAGCTCACCTTGTGCAAACTTCCCAATTTCTTGTTTTGTACACATCACTCATACCTTTGGTTTAGGAGTTACTTTCTATAACAGAGTTGGCTCATAAATGCTCCCACTGCATTTAAGTATGACAAAACACTTCAACTTTGCACTTATTAAAACCTGTAAATATGACATGCTGGAGAGACAGGTATGTATCCCACAGACTACCTCATCTATGTTACAGGCTCCTCATCCATGTGAAGCAGAGTTCCTCCTTAACCAGTTCAAGTGGAACTTGGACAATTGGATGGGAAACAGGAAATTCATCCCTGGTTTGGCACCTATGTTTCTAATGGACAGGTAACCTGTAAATGGTTCATCTCCCAGGCCCATGCTTACACTTATCAAGGGTATCAGAACTTGTCAGAGATTTGGGATGCATGTCTAGGCTTAAAAAGGCCCTTGGGGTCATTTGCCTAGTAAACACCTATGAACCTATAAACCTATGTTTCTGTTTCTCTAGTGTGCAGTATAAATTACAATAACATGCAAATCTCTCAACTGTCCAGATTTTTGCAGAACATCCACATTTTTGTTTCATATTTTTGGTCTCTTTCTAATAAAACATGTCTTTCTGGCAAATCACTGAGCATTTAAGTCACTAAATAATGACATACATTTGAGTTTCAGACTTCATATCCTTCAGGAAAATACTTGCCAACACAGATCTTGTTAAATCCTGTTAGTCTAGCAACTTTCTACGTTTATAAGAGCAATATTTAAAATCTGTCCCTGTGTTTGGGTATTTGTCCCCCTATTATTTAAGACTTTGCCCAGATTTATTGAGTTAAGAAGTTGAGACGTATGATGCCATGTTTATTCTGATTGTTGACTATGTTTAAAAACATGTAGTCATATATGCTATTCCTTTTGTGTATATAGTTTTTCTCTGTCTGCATTTGACAAAATGTTTTCTTTATAGCAATACTGCTGCATCTATTTTCTCTGATCGGATTTCTCCATTGCTTAACATTATAACACGCCCAGCTATGTCTTGTCAGCAATGTTTAATACGAGCTTTTGTTGCTGTCCTGTTTTCATATTTGGGAACTACATTCTGTTAGGATAGCTTTAAAGATATGTTGTTCACTATTACTTCTACAAACACTCTGTAGCAACAACACAAGTAGGCATCTTAGTTGTCTAACAGGTATAACTATGGTCAAACAGGAGAGCAGTGTTAACTTATTGCAGATAAGGTAAGTTAGTGCAGAAGAACTGACATTTGCATATATTTCTTACCACTTTCCATTGAATGAGGGCCATGGGAAAAGCAGTGGCAACATAACTAAGTACATGCAGCCAATGGCCATTCAGCATTCAGCTAGTACTTTTCAGGCCTCTCAGCTGTCTCTGTTTTGGGGGAATATTTCTATTTTCAGGCCTGCTTTACCCCTGTACAGGATGCCCTTATTTTTGGAGGCATGTCCATATTTTTAGGTTTGATTTACCCCTTCACACAATTTTCTGAATTCTCCTCATCAAATGAGATGAACCACATACTAGAGGCAGCAATAGTCCAAACAAAGAGGACACGTTAAAACTCCCTTTTCCTAAACAAAAATAAATGACCTTGTATGATACAATTTTACAATACAGTTCATTAAAGTCTACAGATTTTACACTGTCCTTTGATAATATGCTTATTTTTTCCATCATGTTTGCCTCTCTGTTTTTTAAACATGTTTCTATGTAGTATTTCACATTCCTACTGGAAACAGGAAGAGTTATGGGCTACTTGTTCAAATCTTGTGCTAATTAGATGCCCAGATTTTTAGCTGAATGTTTCTACTTTTCAAGAGTATTTGTTTCTATTTTCAATGTCTACAGGTTGAGAGGCATGGTACTTACATTGGAAGCATGTTTTAATCAGATCTGAGTGGCTTTGTGGCTGAACTGAAAGTTGTTCATCTGAAAGCAAACAATGCAGTAAGCCAGTCTATGTCTGTACTAGCTACACTGAAAAATAAAGAAACTGCAATAATGAACACGACTGAGGTTTTACAGAAACTACAGCAGATGAGACACTGACTCTCTATGCCTTAGGGTACTTCCACTACAGTTAGCAGCTCAGACAACTTTTAACCAATACCTTGTCCATTGTCCTTTCAATTATTTAACTTTTTCAAATGCTTTACTGGGACAAATTTTAAAATGCACCAGATAATTAACAATGCCTTTTGTCATTGTAACACTATACTGACGCTCTTCTTGAAAGAATAGGGTTATATAACTATTAGTTTTCTCCTTTGAGGAAGTATAATTCAGACATTTAGGCATGCACAGCTTTTTTTTCTTCTGCACTCATCTTAACATTAAAGTGTTTAAAGTGAATATTGCCCCCTTAAGCTGTAAGGAAATAAACTGATTAAGCGGTAGAACATTTTGAAACTTGAACATTACTGAGGCTATAAAGGAACAGAATAATTAAACAGGAGAACATTTTGAAACTAGAACATTGCTGAGGGTGTAAAAGAATAAAAAGATTGGATAAAAGATATATTGGTATCACAATTATTGAGTGTTGTGAAGTAGCTTCATTGCAATTCAGTGTGGGAAACCTGCATCTAAATAAATAAATATGTAATCTCAAAGCACGTTTTGTGAGATATGCTAGCCTCTTTGTCCCTCTGCTGGATGCTCTAATCAGAGGAAATCCTAAAGTTATGTGCAGTTACAGCTCATTGAAACCTCAACTATTGCTTGCTGAGCAAGCAAAGAAGCACCCTGTCGAGAAATGAAAAACAGTGATACCTGCTGCATCAAAGAAATGTATTTCATTTAAAATTATTTTTCAGAAAGAAAACCATCCTTATCTTTTAGCTCTGAGTTTATGTAGCCTTGTAATTGGCATATTTAGAGACTGGTAGTAGGTCTGTAAAGCCCCATCAATGGGTAGGTATATAGAAGGGACAGTTTCCCTGCAAAAAAATGTCACTGTAAACTGTATGACAGTATACCTTGTGGAGATCATTTAAACAGTCAAGCAGGCGACTCTTTAATTCTGGTAGTTTGTGTTTCAATCAGTCATAAGTAAACAAAACCCGTGTGATTCTGGTTGCACTGTTATTCTTCTATGACATATACCTTTAATGCAAAATTGCTCCGACTTCTGTAAGAAGGAATCCTCTTCTGTTTCTTCCTCTTTCCCAGTTGAAGAGAGCTGTTTAAATGCTCTTTGAACTGCTCATTATGGTAGCTCATCACACTTGACAACTTTTTCTACAGCCACTATATAGCATCTTATGTTTTCAAATGATCTCATTACATTTATTATCTGAGGGAGGCCTACTGATTTTGTGTAAGCTAGAACCACTTCCTACTGATTTTGACTTTTCAAACAGTCACCAAATATTGATAGGAGGTCAGGCAGCCACTCTTCGATCATCATGGAGGGCCTTTGATACAATATTAACCGGGTATCTGTTAAAAAAACATCACAGCTTTAAATGTTAATCCATATCTCAAGATGTCCTGCACTGGGCCTGAGGACAGAACCCACAGGGTTGTAAGCTAGAACCACTTCCTTGCAAAAAAACAGGGCAGACTATTTTTATTTGTACTGACATCTGTTGAGATGTTTCTTTGTATTGGTAAAGGATCTGTAAAATTATAAGCATGTATCTTTTTAGTGACACATTTTAATCTTTGCTTTTTTCTTAAATTGATTATAGACTTTCTCCTACTATGGTAACTGAGGCACCTAAATCAATAAGACTGGATTTTTATTTCTGTTTTATTTTTATTCACATTAGTATATGGGATTCACCCAGAGGGTTATGCGTGCAAGCTTTTTTTTCACTTTCTGTATAAGAACTTGAATTTACATCATATTTTTAACCTGTTAATTTTTAGTGTCTCCTATAATTATTTTGCCAGTCTTATATTGGTTTCGCCTTTCTGCTATTCTTTAATATCATTGTACACCACTGATTAAACCTGAGGACCTCTTGGAGATTATCTTACATTCTTACAAAATATATTAGCCTTTTGCAGTTCATAAACTCTATATATGCATTTATTCATGCTTTGGTCTTTTCTTGTCCCTGTTTTCCAGCCATCCCAAATTCCTGCAGTTAATTCTAACCACTCGCTTTCCTTTGTCTTCTTCATGCTTTCGTAATCTCTTCTCCTCAGTCACCTTTTCCTTTCAAGCCATATCACTTCACAGGACAAGTAATACCTCACCCCAACTACTCCCCAATCATACTACTTATATAAAAAAAAAATGCAACACATGCCAGTTCTTACCCAGGACCCCTAAACCTCTTCACATAGTATGCTCAATCATTTATTTCCTACTTTTAATAAGAAACATTGAACCTAACCCTAGTCTTACTAACTTCTACCCTTCTCCATCAACTATAGTACTAGCTATACTCTCATATTCCCTATTAATGCTCATAACATCAAAATGGGTCAGATTAATGTATTCTCCATTCACCACAATATACACATTTTCACCATTACTGAATCCTGGTTAAAGATAAATACCCCAAAATTCCAACACCTCTTACCCTTTTACAATATCCTTTGTGACTGCAGACATGGCAAAACATCAACATCTGATGTAGAAACCACAATCCTACAAAAAAAAAAATAGTGATAATCTAAAACCCACTGCCGTTTTCCCAATTACTACCTTATTCCATTCACCCACAAACTAGATGCTGTTAACATTTCCAATTTTAACTACTTCTCCACCTCCACCATCCTCTCTATTAAAATTTTCAACTCTAATTTCAAATATTCTAGCTTGTTCATCCTCATTCCCTGGATAAACTATAGCACAATAAATGAACAAGTACTTATTCATACCTTCTTACTCACCCCTTCTTCACTCATTTTATTTCAACCAATTTCTCTCCACTGACTCTCTATCTAAATATACCATAACCCTGTTTTTTTTCTCCCACTTCATACTGCAATTCTTGTTTGTATTAAACTAACTTACCTTTAATATTTAATTTCTCCAAACTGGCTAAAATTTCTCTAAATATTAAATTGTTGCCATAGAAGCTGTATCTATTCTTAACCAATGTTGTTATATTATGTCAAACATGGTATAATTATTTAAACTGTAGACATTTTTGTATCATTTTTGAAAACTATAACATTATCACTCTTAAAATGTTTTTGTAATTCTTTCAAAATTTTCTCCCCATGCATCCAATGAAAATAGGCAGCTACCCAGTCAGAAATTCCTGGTAATCAAATGGCAGTAAATAATCAATAAAAATATAAAGGAATAATAGAGTTATCCTTAGTGACTTCAATCTTGACTGTCTAGGCTTGTACTCATCTCATCTAACATTTATGACTGCCTGACAAGCGACAGCTTAGTACAATTAATCACAAAGCCCATGAAGCCAAATTTCAAAACCTGCAAGAACTCCAGCATGGGCCTTTCCATCACTAACATTCCCTTCTCTTTTTCCAACATATCCATTCACTCTCCATCACTCATTCATCACTGGGCTATTACATTTATCATCTCAATCAATGTATAAAACTCCCACCTATCTTAAAGATCTTCAGGCCTCAGCCAACTGAAAATATAACCAAGTTTAAAAAAACTTATCTCCCTTATCTTGGTCCACCATGCTATCTTACAAGGACTCCAAAATTGCAACAAGCTCCCTAATCTCAACATTTATTCACCTTTAAGACCAGTTCTCTCCAGAAATAAAAACTTTGAAATGAAGCTTAGCACAAAATGGAAAGCAGACTCTTTTGCCAACAACTGTACCCTTTTCACTCCCATCAGAAACTTAGTGAAACAATCATTCAAAAACACAAATCAACCTTACACAAATCCAAAGAAACACAACTCCTAATTTATCCAAGATAATGATGTAAGACCCTAGAATGCACCAACTCCTTCACATGACAACTCCTCCACATGTTACAATGTAACAAAGCCATTCTGACCCCAATGACGTCCTGCAGGAAATCAGTAATCATCCCAACCTCCGCACTCTCCTCCATCACTTCCTTACCCCCTCCCCTCCCCTCACCCTCCTCTTCTACATTAAACACATCAAACATATACATATAGAGAAATGTCTTCTTTACCACTAATAAATCCACCTTGTCCTTCTTCTCACATACATGTTTAACCTTTAAATCTCTACAAGCATTATTCCAGATATCTGGAAAACAGCAACAATTAAACCCCACACAAAACACCCCAACCTGATTCACTGCTCTCACTTGTTCTACATCTCCACCCTTCCAACTCTAGAAAAATCCTTGAAAACATTACCTACACTCAATTATCCCACTATATGCAATAGTACTGCCTTCTTTCTCAGAAACACCACAGTTTCTGAACTGTCTGAAGTACACACTGGGCCCTCAATGGTGATATCATACAAAAACATTGCAGGCGCCCTTTTTATCAATCTCACTAAAGCTTTTGATCTCATATGCTCCCTCTTTCTCCTCAATGCTCTTATTGAAAACGAAGTACCAGTAAAATTAATAGTTTTAAGTTTTAGTAGGTCTTTCCTGTTACCTATTTCTGAAGACATGAGTGGTATATGGGATATTTTAAACAATAATTGGAAAATTATTTTAGGTAATCAAGAGTTAGCAAAAATACTAGATAACAGACCTGCATTCACTTATAAGGGTGGAAGCAACATAACATCCATATTAGAAAATTCAAACAAGGTGGAAAACGTTAGTGGTGGGAAAGTAAGTATGTTTAAATGTCAAAAAATGTAAGTTCTGCAGATATCTGGCTGATACATCATTTTTTGTATAAAAAGTCATAATAAAATAATTTGGGCTAAAAAATACTATGATTGTAATTACATTGGGATAGTTTATCTTGCTTCATGTGAAAGCTGTAAGAGTTTCTATGTTGGCAAAACTATAAGGAAAATCCCAAAGAGAGTTTACGAGCATATTACTGCCATCAGAAACAAGACTTTAGTAATGCCCGAGATAAACATTCTGTAGACTGAGTGAACTTTATGAAGTTCACATTTTTTGTGTTACATAGTGTTTCAGCTGACCCCCCTTGGTTTTCATTCTACCTCCATTACTGGAAGCTGAACCAGAATCTTACACATATGTTACTATACACACAGATAGATCTTTGCTAATATCTGTTAGAGCTTCTGGAAGTCATAAAACCATTTCAATGCTTCCACCCTTCCAGGGTAGCAATTAGCTCCTGCTAAGAGCAATACAACAAGGACTCCTTGTCCTTGATGTTCATCGTCTCCCATTGCTGCAGTCCTGACAAATGGGTACTCCGCTGCCCACCATCGATCCGCATCGGTCATCAGTACAAATGCGCATGACCGACGCCATAACCTCAGTCTTTCTTGCCACATGGTCCTAAGCAGAAGCAGAATTTGGTTTCAGACCGAGACCAAGTTTTTTTGTCTTTTCTTGCCTCAGTATTGACGGATGTCAGAAAAAGTTAATAACTGTATTTCTTGTGGGAAACAGATTCCTCATAGGGATTACCATTCACTCTGCATTCCTTGTTTAGGGCCTGAGCACGACGTTGTTGGGTGTCGCTTTTGTGCTACTTTTAATAAGCGCACTATTAAATGTCGACTGTGCTAGGCTGGTGTTTGCAAACGTTGTAATTACAACATGCCGCCGGATTCTCCGATGACTGGTTCTTCTAAGAAGCGCGAAAAGTCTTTGCGGTCCAAACAGGATGAGTCCTGTAGAACCACTGGCTGCTTCAGTGGCTCTTTCTGACAGTTTACCAGAGTGTCAAGGGGAGCCTTTGTTACTACAGGAAGTGGCTTCTCCTGTGTTAGGCCAGGCTGAGGGTGCTTCTCTGTTGTCAGTGGCTCCCTCCCCTCATAGGGTGGTTAAGCCTCTGCCCTTTCAAGGCAAAGGCCATTCTAAGTCTAAGTGGTCCAGCTCCTAGGAAGCACATGTTGAAGATGGCTGAAGATTTGATTACTTTAATTAGGGGTTCCATGCCTCCCCCTGTGAAGAGGCCCAGGGTAGAGACAGAGTTGGAGGGTTTGGTTCAGTCTTCCAATGAGTCAGATTCCTCTGTGGAAGAACTTCAGGATTTCCTCCCTATTCTGATTCGGAGGCTGAGGATGCCCCTCCAGAAGATTTTTCTTTCTCTGAAACTTTGCATTCCATGAGGGAACATTTCAAATGGGAAGGCCAGGATTATTCTGATTCTCGTAAAAGGCTAAGAGAATTCTTGTTTTTGCCTCAGCACAGGCCCTTGGCTATTTCCCCTGTACTGGATGTTGTTCAGGATGTATTTTCTGAGGCTGCCCTTAACCCAGATTCTCTGCCTCCTGCCCCAGTTAAACCAGATAGATACTACAGGGTTCCGGAAGCTCACAAGTACTTGTATAAGAGCCCTAGGGCTGATCCAGAAACTATTTCTCAAGGCCCCAAAGGTGTTAAGGCTTCTGTGGTTAAGAATCCAGTTCCTCTGGACAAGGATGCCAGGGCCCTGGATAGGTGGGGTAAAAAACTGTATACCTCTTCTACTTTGGCTATGAGGGCTTTAAATTGTCAGTTTCATATGCTCAGGTATCAGAATTATTTGCTGGGACAATTGAAATGTAAAGTTGATGCTTTAGCTGAAGGTATTGACTGTAAGGAGCTTCAGGATTTAGTGCATGCTTCAGACCAGGTTGGTAAGCATTCTTTGCAGTGTGGCTTTGATGCTTTACAAGCTTCTTCCAGGGTGGCTGCTACTAGTTCTGTTGTTCGCAGACATGCCTGGCTTAAAGATCAGTCCTTGTCAGAGCATGTTAAAGCTCGAATTATGGATGCTCCTTTGCAATCTGATGTTCTTTTTGGCCCTCCAGTGGAATCAGTTTTAAAAAAAAAAAAAAATGGAGGAAAAAGCTAAGTCTATGCAGACAGTTAAGGACTTTTTACAGGTTCAGCCCCCTAAGTTCAGTAGGAATTGGCCTGCTAAGGGATGGTCTTTTCCCTCTTCGGATTTTCATTCTAGGGGCAGGTCGAGGCGTGGTAGAGGTAGGGCTTCCTTTCAGGGCCCTGTTACTTCTAGGTCTTTGAGTTCTTCTACCCCTTCTGCTGGGGAGGGCAGGGGTCAGTCCTTTTGGAAGCAGACCCAATGACCTGTGTCTTCAGCTGCCGGACTCTGCTTTGCTGGCAGCTCCTCTAGGAGGAAAACTGGGACTTTTCAAAAGGAATTGGCATTTGGTTACCCAAGACATATGGGTATTGGACATTATAACTCAAGGCTACAAATTTTATTTTCACACATTCCCGCCTTTCAAAGGTATGCCGGATGTGCCTCATCAGCAAAGACTGGAAGCACAGGCACAGATTTCTTCTCTGCTCCAGTTGGGAGCAATACAGGAAGTTCCTTCTAAAGGGGCACAGGGTTTTATTCCCGTCTTTTCTTAGTGCCAAAGAAGGGAAATACTTGGAGGCCCATTCTGGATTTATCCATTCTAAACATCTTTCTGGAAATTCCAAAATTCAAGATGTTAACACTGCAACAGCTGTTGCCTATGCTGGGCAGAGATCACTGGATGGTGACTTTGGATCTCAAGGAGGCCTATCTTCACATTCCTATCAGGCCCAGTTGCAGGAAATTCCTGAGGTTTCGGACTGGGAATTTGCATTATCAGTTCTCTGCATTGCCCTTTGGCTTATCTACTGCGCCCAGGGTATTCACAAAAGTCCTGGCTCCAGTAATAGCTTTTCTCAGACTAAAAGGAATTCAGATTTATCCTTATCTGGACGATTGTTTGATACTGGCTCAAGGCAAGCACGAACTACTTCGACATCTGCAGTATGTGATGACAGTTTTCAGATGCCTAGGGTATTCTGTGAACGAAATAAAGTCCAGTCTAGTACCCTCACAGGAGATGTGTTTTCTGGGTGTGAGACTGAATACAGCGACTCAGATGGCATTTCTTACCCCGGACAAACAAAGAAATCTTCACCAATACTTCCTACAGCTATCAGTAATGTCCAGGCTGACTGCAAGGACAGTCCTTCAAGCCTTGGGGTTCATGGCATCTTGCATTCTAGTACTTCCCAATGCCAAACTGCATATGAGGAAGTTACAATGGTATCTCAAAAGCGTTTGGACTCAACACAGCCACGATTTGGACACTGTCATTCGGATTCTACCTTGCATTCAGAAAGAATTTGTGTGGTGGGCTCAGGAATGTCACCTAAACAAGGGACTCTCTGTGACCCAACCAGAGGCAAGTCAGATATTAACGACAGATGCCTCGGAGTCAGCCTGGGGAGCTCATTTCAAAGGAAAATGGATTCAAGACCTTTGGCCCCCGGAGTTGCTTCACTTGCATATCAATATGAAGGAGATGCTGGCAGTTCAATTTGCATTAAAAGCATTCAAGGATCTACTTCAACCAGGACTGGTGTTGATTCGAACGGACAACACAACTGTCATGTGGTACATCAACAAGCAGGGGGGAACTCATTCTTACCCTCTTTGCAGACAAGCAATGCTGTTATGGGAAACTGCTTTGAATCTGCACATCACTCTTCGAGCACAGTTTCTGCCAGGAGCACAGAATTGATGTTCTGAGCAGGCAAATGGTGGATCCTCACGAATGGAAGTTGGATCCTCAGGTGTTTCGTCAGTTGACCATGGCTTGGGAACTCCAGACATAGATCTGTTCGCTTTCCTCTGAATTTCCAACTACCTCTGTTTTGCACAAGGCTGTTTCATCCAAAGCCTGGAAAATAGATGCACTATCCTTCAGTTGGAGCAACCTTCACGTATGCCTTTCCTCCTCTGCCTCTTCTTCCAAAAGTCCTGTTGAAAGTCAGGAGGGACAAACCTTGCATGATCCTTATAGCACCGGATTGGCCTCAGCATTGGTACCCTCTGTTGAGGAGCTTAATTCAGGGGCCCTTGGCCATTACCACGGATTCCTCACTTATTGTCTCAAGAAAACAATCATTTTCTCAATGTCAGGGTGCAATCCCTACACCTGACAGCCTGGCATTCAGTTTTAGAGAATGAGGGCCTTCAGCTCCCTCAACAAGTTTTGGATGTTCAAAGTTTATGCTGATAAATGGAAGAGATTTTTTCTTTGGAGTTCAGCTAAAGGCTTTGATGTCACATTGCCTGATTTGAGTTGTACATTGCAATATTTGACTATGTTATTGGACAAGGGTTTGTCCTTCTCTTCTGTAAAAGTGCATGCTGCAGCTATTTCTGCTCACTATGATGGTGACCCTCCTTTATTTTCACATCCATTGCTTAAACAGTTTCTTAGAGGGGCAAAGAATATAAGACCCCACGGAGGGCTCCTACTCCTACCTGGGATCTTAATTTTGTTTTGGAAAAACTGACTCTGCCTCCTTTGAACCTGCAGCTCGGCTGACTTGAAGTTGTTGTCTTGGAAGACTGCTTTTTTATTGGCTGTTACTTCTGCTAGAAGGGTATCTGAATTACAGGCTCTCATGGCAGTGGAACCTTTTCTGATTTTTCACCAGGACAGAGTTAATCCTACTTTTCTGCCTAAAGTGATTTCTAATGTGGCATTGAACCAATCTATACATTTGCCTACTTTTTATGCTAACCCCAAAATGAAGGGGAAAAAGTTTTGCATTCTTTGGATGTACATAGGCAGTTAAGATATTATTTGTTCAGAACCAAAGAGTTCAGAAGTTCTCAACAATTATTTGTTTCTTTGCTGTGACTTCACGTGGAAAAGCTGTCTCAAACAAACTATTTCCAAGTGGATTGGCCATTGTATTGCTTTTTGTTACTCTCATCATGGAAAGGAGGTTCCAGTTGGGATCAGGCCTCATTCTACTAGGGCTACGGCCACATCTACTGCTTTTTTGAGAGGGGTAGCTACTAAAGACATTCTAGAGGCAGCTACTTGGAGTTCTGTACATACCTTTACAAAGCATTATCATTTGCCTCTTTATTCTAGGTCTAGGGCTGGGTTTGCCACTGCAGTCTTACAGGGCATGTCTGCAGCTCCTCAGGCTATTTAGTTGACCAACCTCCCTTTTTTTCCGTTGCTCTGGGATTCTACCCATTTGTCAGGACTGCAGCAATGGGAGACGATGAACATAGTACAGTTTTGTACCTACCATAAATGTAGATGTTCGAGGATCTCCATTGCTGCAGTCCTCCTTCCCCCTTTTTCTTTTTAGATTGGGGTTTTGGGTGGTGTTTTTGCATTCTGACGCCTGAGGCAAGAAAGACTGAGGTTATGGCGCCGGTCAAGTACCCATTTGTCAGGACTGCAGCAATGGAGATCCTCGAACATCTACATTTATGGTAGGTACAAAACTGTACTTTTTCACAGATATTTCATCTCTGGCTGCAGTCAGAACTGTAAGATACAATATTTATGGCCTACTATGTAATTTCTTTTCAAACTAGTTTCATAGTTAGCTGGACTGAGATTAACCACTTCTATTTCAGTATCCTCTGTTAAAATATATACATTTAATGTCCCTTTTCTCACCGACAACACAAAATGAATAGGACTCAGTCCCTCAAAGGAAAGGGGGAAAGGACAAAGTACATTCTAGAAACATTGTAAATTCAACTGAAATTATGTTGAACATTGACCATCTTTCTGTTCTTCAAAAAGTTTTTTCTTTCATTCCTACTCAGAAAGCAAACATATCCAAGGTGTTAATAGAGCTTAAATTATGCAGTCAAAAGTTAAATCATTTTATATGATATAACACATTTCTCGACTCAAAGAGATGTTTTTAAGAAATAGTCCACTTATTCTGCTGTTTTACACTCTACTTTGCAAGTATCTGATGAAGTTTGTAAAAGTGAAGTTAGATCAAAATTGAATAACATTAAAATGTGACATTTTATAATTACCAGTAAATGAAAGGAAAGCTTTACGTGACCTAACAAATAAACAAATTCATGTAATGAAAGCAGACAAAGGCAATGGGATTGTCCTCTTGAAAGTAAATGATTATAACCAGGCCATTTTAAATTTAGTACAAGATGAAGATTGTTACAAAGAAGTCACTTTATATAAAATAGAGAAAAGCTTTGCCAAAATACATATGTTACTTCATGATTCATTAATTCAGGGATACATTACTTTAGAACTTTATGAATACTTATCAGTTGAGAATCCCACAATGGCTAGAATATTTGGGATTCCAAAAATACATAAAGAGTAACCCACCTTTTAGACCAGTTGTAGCAGCTGATTTTTGTAAGACTGAAACCATTTTTTATTTATTTAGGCAGACTACTTAATCCCATAGAACAGAATTCTGAATTTAGTCTTAATGATTCATGGCACTTATTGAAATTACAACATAACTGTAAATTGAGGGATAGTGAATGATTCTTAGTTACCCTAGATGTCACAGTTTTATATACAAGTATACATCAAACTCTAGGGATTGATTATGTCAGAAAGGGGTCCATATTACAAGCTCTGAAAGACTGAAGAGCAAACTGCTTAAACATTAAAAATGCCATTCCTCGAAGTCGCTCTTGTGGGGGGCACCCACTGTTACTTATATATACCAACATTGAGATCACACTTCAGTGAGGAAAAGGCAAATTTTCTGATCTTCACAGTACCACAGTCTCACAATAAACACATTGATGAATGGCATTTTCTATGTTAAAGCCATTTGCTTTCCAGGCAGTTTGATTTCATGATAGGAACACGTAAGATAGTACTTATCAAGCTATACTGATTTTGACAATAATTATTTTTAAACGTAATTTGTATTTTAATAGAAATAGTCCTTGAAAATATTTTTTGTTATTTTTCAGGAAAGATACTTTCAACAAACTAAGGGGGTAACCATGGGGGCTACAGTTCCACTGTAGTAATGTCTTAGTAGGAGGAAGAACATCTTAAAACATATCATTTTTTTCCAACAAGGTGTTTTTCTGTAGATGTTATATAAATGATTTCTTTTTTATTGTGGTGGTACATCTTATGAATTTGATAATTTTCCAGGAATTAAATAACACTACATAGTTTCTTAAGTTCTTCTTAAATAATAAGGGTTCATCAGTCAACTTTTTAGATTTGACAGTCAAGGTGAACAATTTAACTAAATGTTTTGAGAGCCAAGTTTATAGAAAAGAAACCTTTGTTAACAGTTATTTACATGAAAAAGTATATCCAAAGTTTATGAAAAGAAATGTAGTAAGAAAACAGTATATGAGGTTAGTAGGATGACCATTGAAGATGTCACATATTGTACTGATGTTGAATTTTTAAAAAGTTGTTTTACAGACAGAGGATATAAAAATGACTTTATTGAAGAGATAAAACTAGAAATATCACTAGAAAGGAATCACAAGTTTAAACCTTTTTTTTAAAACTGGTCAAGTCACTCTTGAAAAGGTGAAAGATAAAGTAAAACCAAGTACCAGTGAAGACAATAGTTTTAGTACCCCTTTTTAGTTATTTATTTTTAAAGACATGAGCAGTATAAGGGATATTTTAAACAATAATTGGAAAATTATGTTAGGTACTCAAGAGCTAGCAAAATATTAAGTAACAGATCCACATTCACTTATAAAGGTGGGAACAACATAAAATCCATATTAGAAAATTCGAACAAGGTGGAAAATATTAGTAGTGGGAAAGTAGTGACATTTAAATGTCAAAAATGTAAGTCCTGCGGGCATGTGGCTGATAAATAATTTTTTTTGTATCAAAAGTCTTAATAAAATGATTTTGGCTAAAACATACTATGACTGTAATTCTTTTGGGATAGTTTATCTTGCTTCATGTGAAATCTGTAATAGTTTCTATGTTGACAAAACTATAAGGAAACTCTCAAATAGAGTTTATGAGCATATTACTGCCATCAAAAAACAAGACTTTAGTAATGCCCTAGATAAACATTCTGTAGACTGTGTGAACTTTAAGAAGCTCACGTTTTTGTGTTAGTGTTTCAACTGACCCCTTTAAAGGAGATCGCAATATCCATTTAGAATGTAAATAGACTGAATGGCATATCAGATTATGCTTTGACAAAAAGCCTGAGCAAAATGATCTTGTAAATATTAAATGCTTTTTAATGGCAAAAAGATTGCATGTGAATTAAACATATTTTAATATTTATATATATTTTTTAATTTATTTGTAACATATATGAATGCTAGTTGCATTAAGAGATTGTAGTCTATCAACAATTCATTGAAGTTTTGTTTTATTTAATTAGATAACGGGTATGTAAAGTAGTCATTCAGATTTGTCATGTGATGCTTGGAGTATATATGCTGTGTGGAAGTAGAAGTGTTCATTATGAAGAAGTTCTAACTGAAATAAAGGACGAAAGCTCTTAGGAAATATGTTCTTCCTTGGTTGTTTCATTGGTCTGGTCAAATTTGCTTTGGACAAGTGTTTTTTAAACTGTTGCTACTTTTTTTCTTTGGGGCTCATAAACACCTTTTGAAGGTATATAGAGAAATGCCTTACCACTAATATATCCACCCTGACCTTCTCACACATACATATAACCTCTAAATCTCTAAAAGCAGATATTCCAGCTATCTAGAAAACAGCAACAATTAACCCCCACAGAACAATTCAGCCTGATTCACTGCTCATACTGTTGCCACATCTCCACCCTTCCCACTCTAGACAAGATCCTTAAAAACATTACCTACTCTCAATTATCCCACTATATTCTACAGCACTACCTTCTTTCTCAGAAACAACACACTTTCTGAACTTTCTGAAGTACCATGATTACCCAATGGACCCTCACAGGGGATATCATACAAAAACATTTCAGGGGCCCTTTTTATCAATCTCACTAAAGTTTTTGACCTCATACACCCCCTCGTCTCCTTAATGATCTTATTAAAATAGGGATCCACTCTGAACCCGTCTTCTGGTATCAAACCTTTCTGTCAAAATAGGAAAAGCTCATTCAGACACATCCTATCTTCTCAAAGAGTCTCTCATGGTTCTATCCTTTCCCCTTCTTCTTCCCTATTTACATTAACAAACTACGTTACAACCTTCTCCAACTCCTTTCATCCTTTATGCAGATGACATTGTTGACTTTAGGTCTAGTCACTCCCACTCTGTTATACAGACTTAACTCCAATACAACCTGATCCTTCTCCAACAACAGCCTAGCCAATATAACCTACAACTAAACTCATCAAAAAAACAAAACAATCCTGTCTGGAACTTCCCATGGACTCTGAAAATCTCCAAGAGACCTTCTCATTACTGACCTAAATAAGTCCGTCATTGAAACCACAGCTTCCTTCAAGTACTTGGACAATTTGTTTGACCCAGATCTGAATTTACACACCAATATAGAAATAATGATCAAAAATAAACTCCAAGGTTTTCTAAGCCAAAACAAAATTCACAATTTTTCTCATCTTCTTTCATGTCAATGTTTGGTAAAAGAGTCCTACTCTCCCAACTTGAGCACTGTCTACTCATTATTGCCTCAGCCTTTACTAAAAATTCAACTATTTTCCCAGCCACGTCTGACTGTCATTGCAGAATTAACCTTTATCCTCATGAACACTGGTGCCTCACACTAAACAAAGCAAAATGGTTCCACAGAACCAAACTTTCAAAGTTACAACACCTTCACAGCTTTCTCCTACTATCAGCAGAACACCATGAATGAACCTTCTCATATTACCTATATCACTGCTCAAAATTTGCAACCCCTCTCCTCCAAGAACCTCCCTTCAGTCCACTGCAAATGCCTTCTCCATTACAGCATCCTCTCTTTGGCAATCCTTTTCTCTCTACCCCAGAAAATCATCCAATCTCTCTACTTTCAAAATGATCCTAAATTCTGACTACAGCTATAAGCCATGTACATCTGTCCCCCTAAAGGGCACATCCTCTAATCGCTCATGTCTTCTAGCTTCCTCTCTAACTCTTTAGATATGTAAATACATCTCTGACTTGTACTGCCCTAAAAGGCACATCCTCTAATCACTCACGTCTTCTAGCTTCCACTCTAACTCTGTAAATACATCTCTGACTTGTACTGCCCTAAAGGGCACATCCTCTAATCGCACATGTCTTCTAGCGTCCTCTCTAACTCTGTAGATATGTAAATACATCTCTGACTTGTACTGCCCTAAAGGGCACATCCTCTAATTGCTCACGTCTTCTAGCATTCTCTCTAACTCGGTAGATATGTAAATACATCTCTGACTTGTACTGCCCTAAAGGGCACATCCTCTAATCGCTCAAGTCTTCTAGCTTCCACTCTAACTCTGTAGATATGTAAATACATCTCTGACTTGTACTGCCCTAAAGGGCACATCCTCTAATTGCTCACATCTTCTAGCATCCTCTCTAACTCTGTAGATATGTAAATGCATCTCTGACTTGTACTGTTTACCTTGTTGCTCTCCCCAGTTCCTGTTTGTATTCAGCATTACTATTTTTTCAACTTTTGAATGTTTTTCACCTGAAGTGTGCATGTAAATGGTCACTTATGCTAAGTGTACTACCCTGGAAAACAAATATCAGTAAATAAATAAATATTTTTTGTCCCTTGACAGCCTCTTATGTTTTCTACTCTAATGTTTATGTCTTACTTTCCCTGCTTTTAATTGGCTGCTGTTGCCTGCTTTTCTCTTCTTACTGTGTTTTACACTGTTGACTTCTTAAGTCATTATGTTCTTCTGCTTTCACTTGCTGTTTTGAGATTTCTTTTGACTTTCCATTACTAAGAAATCTGTTAATGGGATATGGGTGTCAGAATCCTTTTCACCTGACCTTTCTGAATTCTTCAGGATAATCTCCATTTTCCCCCTTTGAATTAGTATCTATAAAACTGTAATTCCTTACCAAAGATTTCATTCTTGTTTGGTAATTGAATAATGTTTTGCTAGGTGTCTGTATGGCATTTCTAAATGTAAACACTTCATGAGATGTTGAGAAAAAAGTGGTTTCTTTCTATTGTCCGCAGTAATATTAAGTGCTGTGATATAGTTTCTGAATTAAGATATCTTGGTGGCCCAGTATGTACCTAGGCAGTCATTCTCCAAATCTGTATCAAAAGGCTAAACATCTGGAATCTGTAGTTATATTTCTGCACATACTGTTAATCTGGGTGTCAGTTTTTGTTTATTTTTTCTGGCTCTGTTTAGTAACTTTGATCACTTTCTTAGAGAAAGTGAAAAATGATGAGTGAAGCATATCCTTACTGCAAACGTGTGAACAGCACTGAATACACGCATTCAATGCATTCGAAATGGGATTCTGCCAAATGGATAAAAGGAAATGCTCCGATTTCTCAAGATATATTGACCCCACAGTTAATTATATAAAGTAAGAAGTTTAAGGGGAGAAGCATTTTGCCTAAGAGTGATGGGGACTTTGTCCTCCATGAACAATGACTTTGAATTGCCTTCTTTTTCATTAAAATAAGCATAGTTCAAACTCTTAGTTTTGGAATTGGTATCATAAATCAACATGTTAGGTATGACAGTTTTGTTGTCTGGAACTTCTCATATAATCTGGAAAGAAGCATTCTAGAAATTAAATTTTCAATCTTAAGATATTAAAATGAATCTCACCCAGTTGAAATACTTTTACTAAAACTAGTTTAAAATGTACACACTCATCATTGGCTGTTTGTGCCTTGCCAGTTTTTGTATCTTCTCACAAATATTTTCTGTCAAGATTACTTGAAACACAGCTAAGCAACTGGCAAGACATTCTGTGGTGAAAAGATTGAAAGGAAAACAGGCAGCTTATTTTTGTACTTAGTGCACCTGTACTAAAAAAAATCAGAGACAGGTTCTTCAAATCATAGTAGAAAAGGTTTAATTTACTACAAGTAAGGTAAGTTACTATAGCACCTTTGAAATCTACATACATTTATTGCTACCCCCCCCACACACACACACACGTCAAACAAGAGTTCTACCTCACAACCATTAGTATCATAACAGCGTGTGTGTGTGTGTGTGTGTGTGTGTGTGTGTGTGTGTGTGTGTGTGTGTGTGTGTGTTTGTGTATGCATGTGTGTGTGTGTGTGTGTGAAACAGAAACAGAAAGAAGCTTCTTAACATTCGCCATTCAGCACCCACTTTCTCCAAAGGCATTCTGTAATCTGATCTGTATCGCTTTATGAATTTACTAACAACTGAATGTCGATACTATAGCAAATCTATCTAGTCCTGTTCCTGCAGTAAATTCATTTGTCAAGAAACTGCATTGCATTTCAATGTAACCAAGCAGGTTTATCTTCATAGGTACCAGGAGATTAACCAATGAAGCAATACAGCTGAGCAAGATTCTAGAGTGGTTAATATCGTAAGGAGCGTCAACCTGGCCTCCATATAGATGGCTCCTCTTCCCGTTATTGGATATTTGCAAAGTCTTTCAGTGGTTCACAAAATGAGAAGCATTGCTACCTATAACTTTTGTCATAGCAACACAACACCAGAAGTTTTTGTGCATTGCCTTTACAGTAAAAGTCAATATTTCATGAAAAAAAAATTGGTGTAGGGATAAAAAAAATGTTAGACATAGTATAATGTATTTGTTTTCAAGGAAGTAAATTAGTAATGAGATTTACATCCATTTTTTGCTGATGTACAGGCTGTTAGAAAAATATAAATATGTATATAGATTCATCATGTAGTATGTATGTTGTCCCAGCCACTGGACAGCTAGTGTTTCCCCCTTTTGCCCACTTCACTAATTAACTACTATGAAGCAGGTTACCTGCTGACAGCCTGGTAGAGTAAAAGACAAACAGATTTGGCAGGAAGACCATCCATCTATCCAGCCACAATTCCTTTTCTCAATTTTGCACACGGGGTTGGGGTTTCACTTCAACAGCAATAATCAACAAAAGCCAAGGTTCACACCACTGTGTGGCTTTCCAATACTGCAGGCCAAAAATCTAAAACAATTCTGTTTGTTATACAGCACTAGAAAATGCAAAATTAAGTTATTTTTTCATCAACAGCAAAAGCAACCATCAGGGATACCTACACCTCCAGGTTCGTGGCGCAGCGTGATACCTCTGAGATCATCCATGTGCAACTAGCATCAGGCAAATCTGCAATGCAAATTGTGGCCTGCTACAGATCACCCTCCATGACCCAGGACCACCACTCCACCTTTCTGGAAACATTGGAAAACATGAAAGTCCTACCGAACACCCTGATATTGGGAGATTTCAATTACCCTACCATTAACTGGGAAAACTACTCGAGTACAAACTCTCAGGCCCAGCGCTTCCTGGAATTCATCACCTCAAATGCCCTGGATCAGCTGGTAAACTCCCCTACCAGAGGTGAAAACATATTGGATCTGGTCATCCCAAACATGGGCGACAGGTAGTTCCACACCAGAAGTCAACCTGTCACTGGTTAGATCAGACCATAAACTAATCACTCTGGATGTCCACACTCCACCACCACCCCCAACTAAGGAAACCACAGTAAAAAACTTTTCTAAAGCAAACTTCACCTTACTTAAGACAGAGGAAGTAAGTTTCACAGTCCCCACGTTAAAGGATAACGTTGCCCAAAATGCAGAAATCTTTACAAATGCACTCTATGAGCACCTACAAGGATGCATGGATTGTGCCATCCCTAGCAAAACCAAGACTCACTCCTCTAAGAGAAGGAAACCAGTCTGGTGGACCCCTGCCATAAACAGGCTATACAACAGAAGGAATAAATTAGTTCAGCAAAAAAGCAAATCCCAAAAAGGAAAGACATCCCTGATCAGTATCAATAAGAAGGGACTACGGTCCCTCATAAAATCATCCAAGGCTAACTTAGAAAGAAAAATAGCCAAGGATTCAAAAGATAACCACAAAGCCTTCTTTAGCTATGTTAACAATCTAAGTGGCAACTCGTAGATATGCACTGAACTAGTGCAAAATAGCACAAAATATACTGAACCTACTGATATTGCCAATATCCTGGCAGATAGATTCAGTGCAAACTTCACCCCCCCCCACCCCCAAAAGGGCCCACAACAATACCAGAAAAGTTTAGTGTCCCAGAAATCACAGACGTACAGGTGAAAATAACTCTTTCAAAAGCCAATAACACAGCATCAATGGGGCCAGATGGTGTCCCAGGCTGCGTCTTGCATGAACTACAGAATGAACTAACCTCCCACCTAAACACGCTGTTCAACCTCAGCCTCTCCACAGGCTATGTGCCCATAGAATGGTGCACAGCAATGGTTATTCCACTCCACAAAGAAGGGGCCACAACTGACCCTAGTAATTATTGCCCCATAAGCCTGACTAGCCTGGTTTGCAAGGCTATGGAGTGCATCATCATGGAACTCATTAACAAACACATTGTGAACCTCCAAACACTTGACCCGACCCAGTTCGGCTTTGTTAAGATCAGAGCATGCCCACTAAACCTGGTTGACTTCTTCGAGATAGTCACCAAGGCCATAGATGAGGGAAAGGTTGTTCACACAGCCTACCTTGACCTCGCCAAGGCTTTCAACACCATTCCTCACTCAGGTATTACAGAAAAACTCACCAGCCTGAACATAAACCCCTAAGTCACAAGATGGGTTGCTAACTGGCTTACAGACAGAACTCACACGGTAAGAATAGTCGGCTCTAGGTCCGACTCTAAACCAGTCACAAGTGGTGTCCAGCAAGGCTCGGTCCTTGGACCCCTACTATTCAGCATATACTTCTCAGAAGTACAGGCAAACACAGGAGGACTCTGGCTAACCAAGTTCGCTGATGACTGCAAACTGGGAGCCATAATTGACTCACCGGCTGACACGGACATCCTCCAAAAGGGCCTTACTGAGATGGACACCTGGTATCAAAGTCATGGCTTCAAGCTAAAGGCCAAAAAATGCATAGTCATTCCATTTGGGAAAAACAAAACACCCATGAATTACCACATAGTTGGCAGCCCCCTTAATATAAAAGAGGTAATAAGAGATCTGGGGACCCAGGTAGATAGTAATTTCTCCTTTGACAATCATATTCCCAAAGTAGTTAGGAAATCCTTCTGTGTCCCATCTAATTACTAAAGGGTTCACATCTAGAAATAAAGAGGTTATAGTGCCCCTCTACTTGCAACTCATCAGACCCATCATAGAGTACAATGCCCCATTTGGGATATTCCTCACAAGACACTTCCAACAGCTGGAGAGACCACAAAAGTACCTCACCAAGAGGATTACTGGCCTCAAGCATATGTCCTATGCATCCCAACTGAAAAAACTCCAGCTGTACTCAATGGCATATTGCTTACTCAGAGGTGATCTCTGCCTGACTTACAAAGCAATGTCCAACTCAGAAGTGATGGACATGCTCCACCTAAAGAAATCCAAGTCACTGCGAGCCACGCAGTCTAGTGAGCTAAACCTTGCCACAACAATAAATAGAACATGCTGGAGGGATAGATTCCTGTCACAGAGACTCCCCATGCTTTGGAACAAAATTCCAAACTACATTAGGCAGAGCCCCTCGCTAACACTCTTCAAGAGAAACCTTGACGAGTGGATGGGTAGCAAAAAATACACCCCTGGGATCACTTCATTGGCTCTGCTTGACAGAGGATCAGTTAATTAATCAATGGGGTGGCAAAAGCCGACACTCTGGCTAGGCTTATAAATGCCCTTGGGCAGATAGCCTAGTATCTACCTATGAACCTATGAACCTAAAAGTTAGGAATTTATGGGGGTTTTTTTTGTTAGTATAATAGGTTTCTGTGTATAATTGCAGCCTCATATATGCATGCATGTATGCATGCATTTATTTATTTAATTAATTTTGACAACCAGAATTGTCTGACTGGGCTGCATTATTTACTTTCAAATGGAGGCTTGAATGAAAATGAAGCTGGAATACAAATGTTAACTTTTCATAATAAACATTTGCACTTCTATCTAAATCGTAACAATAGCATTACACAGCAAATGGAATGGGTACAAAGCCATGATTTCCGACTAAAACTTAAAATTACATATGGATAGAAAAGATTAACATACTATAAGGATGTAATATTACTTTATTAAATAAGTTAATATACACAGACTGTACGGTTAATAGGGAAGAAAATAAAGATATAATAGAGAAGCAGGGAGATGCAGAGAAGTAAAACTGAAAAGGGGAAGGGTGTTAAATGAGGTAAATTACAACAAGGATAATTTTAATGAAATATTCTACATTTGTATAAGATGTCAAATTAAAATAGAATCATTTCATTTTGGTCAGTATCTAAGATATGCTACATCTATATTGCATTGTATTATTGCATGATGTGAAGACAGTACTTAGATGTTTCAATGTTGTTATAAAATTTCTGCTGTTAAATTCTTAACAAATTTCTGTTCAGACACCATCCAACATTTTGTAACACATACCGAGTAGTGAATCTCACTAATGACTCTGATTTTTATTCACTGACCTCAAAAGCCTTCCTGTAGCGTTCTACTAGGTTAGTTAGTGCAGGTAGTAGGCTTAAATGGTATGTTGTGAAATGCAATGAACTATGAACAATGGAGATATTTGACTATTTTGGAATTGTAACTAACCAGTTTTCTGTAATGGATTGCAATGGCGAGTTCTATGAAAAGAGTTAGCAACAAAGTTGGCAATATTATAGCATAATTCAAATGTATTCAGTTGTTTCCTATTGGTTCTTCAGTGTTATAAAAGCATATAGTACAGATGGGAATAAACATGAACATGCAATTGTAAATAGAAATGATTTTGACTGGCATTATTTCAACTTGTACAACATCTATAATTTTTGATTCACTTTTGTGACATAATTGATGTGTTTCCCAAAGTTTGAATTTTGATATATGATTATCCCCAGCAGTTTAGTGTGATTTATTTGTTCAAAGGGACTGTTGTCTAGAGTTGTGATGAAAAATACAAAGTCCTGCTTAGAGGAATCTTCAGAGCTGAAAAGTATTAGTTTAGTTTTCGTTAGCATTTAGAAACAGTTAAGAGTTTGTTAGACAATGTTTTAAGGTATTAATGGATTGTACTATTAACATGACATTTGTGTATGTTGTCTGCTACTGTGTCTGTCATTTGTTATAAATTCCTTATACAGAAAAAGGAATGTAGAGAGCAATAAATAAAGTTTAAGACATTTGAAATGATAATGGTTTCTTCAGGTACAGCACAAGAGCATGTGACACTGAAATGTCCAGTCGTGATATGTTGTCTATTACAGCATGGCTTCTGGTAGTGGACACCAAGACTCGTCTCTCACTCTGCAGAAGGGCATCTCCAGTATGTCCTACCACTCTACTGCTTGTATGGAGGTTCTGAAGAAAATATGATAGCTGTGCATTGCACTTCAACCACAAAAATAGTGGTCAGAAGGATATTTGGAGGTTAATAGTGTAGTAGAAAGCAGCAGATATAAGGATAACTAAGTCATTGCAATACTAAAATATGGGATTGGTAAGTCGATAATCAGATCGGAGAGATTTTATAACTAGGGTGAAAAGAACTTAACCCAGAACTAAGCCATGTGACACTCCAGAGAATTGGGTAGCAGTAGAAAAAATGGAACACTCTGGTTTAGCCCTGAATGACCTTTCAGTAAGATCATTTTTAAACCATGAGACAGTTTCTGGGACAATATGAACTGAGGTTAATAACTCAAAGAGGAGATTGTGGTTAATTAGATCAGATGCCTTAACAAGATCGATGAAATCAGCTCCACTAAGACGGCCATGTATGCTGGAAAGGATACAGATACTGATAGAGAAAAGAGCATCCAGGGTATGTCTACCCTGGATATGTTCACTTTGGTATGATGACAAGATGTTTGGTTTGTGGAAGTAGTCTTAGGTTTGTTGAAAAATTATTTTTTCAAACAGTGTAGCTAATATAACAAGAAAGGAGATTGATATATAATCTTAGAGGGCACTATAAATTGCTTTGTGAGAGTGGAATGATAAAGATTTCTTTCTGGGGGAAGGAGCAATCTACACTGATACAGAGGGAGAGAGAGAGATTAAATGCGTGAGGTAAGTAATGAAGCCTTCACATAGGTGAAGTAAGCTTACCTTAAAGGGAAAACATTATCACTCCTTGGTTCTGCAGCATTGGGAAGACCACTGGAAAGCTTTTCAATTCATTTGTGAGAGACATTCTTAAAATAGAAAAGTGGAAAGAGGAAGAAGTTGAAAATGGGAAAATGCAGCTAAAACATTTCTAGGATGGTTGTGAGGTATGGCAGAGACTATTCTTTTTCATATTGAGGTTAAGTAATCTTATTGACTTCTTTCCTAAACTTTTTTTTTGCTTTGAAAAGAGATCAGCTCGTCTGTCTATATGGATGTTTGCTTTTTGTCTTCTGATGGCCTTAATTAATGCTGCCAAGTCGCATAAAGGAATACAGATACTTAAGGACTGATGTCTGGAATCTGTTCTCATTAGGTTTAGAGTAAGTTAACGATCAAAGAGAGGTCCCAATGAACAGTGCAGAAGTAGAGGTGGGTAAAAATTCTCTAGGGGTCCTGAAACCAAGCATTGAGGAATATGTAGGTTAGTAAAAGGGGGGGATGTTAACTGTAAGAAGATTATGATATTTATGGCTAATAAATAAATGGTGTAGACGAAGAGAAAAAAAGCGGAAAGAGTATAGAATACAACTGGTGAGAGTTGTCAAACTAGGCAGGAATGTGCAGTACCTATTATCTGAGCACTGAGTAGAAGAGCAAGACACATTAAGGGGAGCATGAAAAAAGGTGGGGAGGAAGGTCAAGTAAAGCCACAGACAATCTATAAGCATGAAGGCAGAAATATCTAGCAGAATGGAATAATTTGATTGAAATGTTAATAAAGACTATGTGTACAGAAGAAGCTTTGTGAAAAAGTTTATAGATTCATAGGTGAATGCTAGGTGCTTAGTCTACAGGGTATTGAAAGCCCATTAAAATATCATATTTCAAAGCTTCCTCTAGCCTCAAGGACAACATAAGATAGATCAAGGAGAACCTGAGGGTGCCCATCCAATTATCCAGGCCAGAATGACCACCTATAATTAGAGTGCCGGTATCTGAGATTTAATTATAGAAGATAAGGAGGATGGAAATATAATGAAGATGCAGCCATTTTTTTGTAGAGGAATATGTCCCAAAGCATAAGTTTTAAGAAAAGAAGAAGATAGTGACAAGGAAGAGAGTTACAAGATGATAAGAAAATATATGCGCTAATGACCAGAACTAAATGAGACGTTTTACAACTATACTGGTAATAAAATTTACGGAATGTGATTTGTGTTAGGACAGACAAATGACAATCGAGAGGGTATGTTTACCTCCATAAATTACAGGTCTTATTGGATGGGCTAAGGTGTGGAAAGGAACCAAGAAAAATGCACAGCAGTCAAACTCAAATGCATAAGCCTATAATTTGATAATGTTTTTTGGAAAGAGTGCATCAAATTAAAGTGAGCGCCAAGGGGCTTAAGATTATGGAAATTTCTTAATGGCAGTTTAATACATGGTACTGAATGAATGCCTATTCTTACTACAGAAAATAACAGACAAATGAAAAAATGTTTGGTTGAAATGACATGGGTGGAATTTAAATACAAATGACCTACTGTTTGATACTTATGGAAACAAATACAATAATATCTTTATTAAAGTTGAGTGTACTGTGATAAGTAACAGAAAACAGAAGAAACTAAAGAGAGAGATGCAAAAGATTATGACTGTAAAACAAAATAGCATTTACCACATTGTAAGAATAAACATACTAATTCTGTGGGATATGACAATGTTATTTAGGTGGACAATAAGGGTCATATTAATATTAATGCAGAGGTAGATAATGGCAGGAATGGTGATAGTGGGGGCATTCGATGACCCTTTAGAGACCTCCACACACACACACACACACACACACACACACACACACACACACACACACGCGCACACACACACACGCACACACGCACACACACACACACACACACACGCACACACGCACGCACACGCACACACGCACACACACACACGCACACACACGTCCTACAGACTTGCAAATCATGCCCAGTCAGTGAAGGAAGACTGCCAGTTTTAGCACGACAGAAATCAGTATGTCATAGGAACAATAACAGGGCTGGACCTGAGGGAGAAGTGGTCAAGGCAAGGGCATAGGCAGGAGACCCATGCATCCAATAACAACAAGCCACAATGAAGTAAATTTCACATTATTGGTTTTAAAATTTTTAATTATAGTGATTTGGATATTTCTGTGACCCACTTTAATCTTTTTGAAAAGGGATTTACATGTATACCTAATAGGAAGAGGGGGGTATAGTAAATACCTTAGTAGAATTAAAATTCTTTAAAAGAAAGTTAAATATAGAATACATGTATAAAGATACAAATGACAGACTAGAGAATGTTATGCCATAATGCAAGAATAAAGAGCACATTTAACTCCCACTGAATCCTATTATTCAGATTTTTGAGAAGACAAGATATTTACAAGACAAATTTTGTGAGTAAGAGTTACAGATGAAAGAATTTAACAACAGAAGAAAAAGTTTTGCTAGAAACTTTTATGAAAGGTTCATGTATTCAAATAATGAAACCAGAATAGGTTCGGTATCTGTTCACAATGGACACTGTCAATAACATACATGATACTATGAAATGTGTACAGGCCTCTCATAATGAAATAAACATTAACTGTAGTACTATTGATTTATTTCTGTATGACTGTTTAATATAGTGAGGCACTACACTTGGTGTATACATGTTTTTTGTATTAAAAAAACTTTTTTAATTCCCACTACATTTAGTATTCTAAAGGTCAACAAAGATATCTGACAACTGCCCTTTAGACCCATTGCTGCAGCTCAAGGCCTTTGGCTACTCACATTGATAGACTTTTGAAACCTTTTTATGATGTTATCTGCTGCCAGATTTGAACCTCATTTAGTAATTTATTACAACGTTACAGGTAAATTTCTGCATAGTCTGCTGCCTTAGTCTGTGGTAGGATGGCAGTACTGTGAATTCTTCTCCAGGACTTGTGCTTCATTACTTTTTTATAGCTGTATATACCTGCTTAAAGTTGCATTCTAGTACATTTCTGTTTGCCTTGCTACTTGTTTTTCCTCCACATTCTTTGATTCTACCCCAACCTCCCACTGAGACATTAAGCTAAACGTTTCTGAAATTCTAACCACAGGACTAGAGCTCCAGTTTTTTTTTTCCCAGTCCTCACACCCTTCTCTTGTGGTTGCAAATGGTTGTGTCTCCGGCTTCCACCCCTTATGCTAATCTGACTTCCAAAGCCCCTCCTTCCCCTCCTTCGTTACTATGGTCTCTTGTACAAATTTTTAAACTACTTTCCCACCCACTTGTTTTCCATAGTTCCATAATACTATGTGTCCACCCAGCAAACTAGTAAGTATTGAACTTGAGTAGTCCCGCCCCCCTTAGAGCAAATTGTTTCCTGCTCATTTTCCATAGATCCCATTTGCTTGCCAGTATTGCCACACTATGATCCTAAGACCATAAGGGGTCCTAAGTTAAACCTGCTCTATCCCTGGTAGATAAGAGATTTATTTTATTGTTTTGCATTTTGGTTAAATGTTTAGAATGTTACTGATTATTTTTTGTTTTATTTGTTAATTTTGCCTTTAAATCATTCTAAAGATCCCTAAAACTTAAAAAAATTTAAAACTGCCTTGTCAAAGTAGTTTATGTAAGTTGTTTTCTAGTACATTATAATCGCAAGCAATCTTCTTTTTGGTGTTTTTACATCAAGAGGTTAACAGTGTCCTATATCGACACAAAAACCTGAAAGCAAATTTTATCTATAAAACTGCCCTTTGTACTGAAACCTGTAACTCAGTGTAGCTTAAACAAATCCATTGCATAGAGAAAAACTTAGAGCAGCTGCTTTGCACATTAATTGATCGCAGCTGAGTGCGTCTCCAGGCATTTCTGCATTTAACCCCTACTAATGCCTATAGGAGTCAAATATTGCTTGATCATATTTGCATTAATAATTCTAAAATCATGCTACATACAAGATATCAGAAAACTTCATCTTAAAGCATACATGATGGCAAATACAATTGTAATCATATTTGTCCTATGTCTAATGCAGCTAAAGAGATAATGAATATTAAAAACAACTCCAAAGCCCCACCCGTAAATCCAACAAATAAAATAAAAAACTGGAAACTGAGGCTGTACCAAAGAATGAAAAAACAAAGGAACCTTAGCGTAAAACACTTTAATCAGTGCTTTTGTCCATAGGCCTTCATCAAAAATACAAAAAATTAATGTAAGATCACCATATATATGCTAAAACTTTAATTATTCAATTATCAGTTAACCAATCAATCAAATACATTTCTTAAAAACAATATTATATAATTAGATTAACTCACCAGTTTCCTATTAATTAAAAAACACTTTATGTTTACCAAATCATTCAAGCCAGGATAACGATCTGCTCCTAACCTCAACTGCCATAATGTTTCTTTTCTTTCAACTTTGTTTTTTATGTTACCCCTCTACCGCCATTCAAAACATGTTCAATAATAGCTAAAGAGAATGTTTTATATGAATTACACACTCCTGTATGTGTAAAAAGTGCATTATTAATATCCTTAATCTTAATGGTGTAATAATGCTCTCTTTTTCATTTATTAAGACTCCTAGTGGTCATTCCTATATAATATGCAGAACATCCCGAACATAACACTACATATACCACATTATTGGTATTCCAACTAACTCTACCAGGTATTTTAATTGTATAGGATAAATGATCTAAACATATATAAGGCCCTTCATGAATGTACCTACAGCAATTACAATTGTAACATTTGTAGGTACCGTTCGGTTGATCAGACTTGGGGCTAGACTTCAATACACTATCAAATTCCAAAATATTTTTTATATATGCACTCGTCTTATGTACAAAATAAGGGGTCATACCTAATGATTCATGTAGTACACTGTTACCAGCTACAATTTTTTTAACAACAGGAATAATATTTCTACTATCCTTGATTTGATCAATTATAATGCGCAATACTGATTATATAACAGCTATGGAGAGCACTTTAAATAATAATGATGAATACAGTGAAGTCACAATGTTAAAAATAGAAGTTTCAGGTATGTTCAATATTGTTTATACGATCTCCTTATAAAGGGAGACTTGTCTGTTGAACTGTATGATTTTCTATAAGTAGATAGTTCAGAAGTGGGTATACTTTTTGGCATACCCAAGATGCATATAAATGTAGTCAGTCTTCCTTTTTGGCCCATTGTATCTGCATCTGGAAGTTTAACAGATGGAATTTCTTTGTTTTTGGATTCAGTTTTGAATCCACTTGTTCAGAAATTACCCTCCTATATTAAGGACTCGTGGTCCTTTTTGGAAAAGATACGATTGTTTTCTTCAAGTAAAACATTTTTGGATATGTGCAATGAAGAATTTTTTATGGCAGTAGTTGATGTGACAGCTTTATATACTTCTATACCTCAAATAGATGGTTTGCAATATGTTACAAATTTTTGCATAAATACACCACTTTGAGTAATTCCACTATAGTTTTATATAATTCTTTATTAGAATTAATGCTGGAAAACAACTTTTTTCCTTTTAATAATAAATATTATAAACAGCTAAAGGGTGTGGCGATGGGGGCCACTGTAGCCCCTGCTTTTGCAGGTCTTGTGATGGGGTGGTAGAAAAAAGAAATACTGCCAAGCATTAGTCTTTTTTCTAATGTGATGTATTATTGTAGATTTATTGATGACTTGTTTTTTGTTATTAAGGGACCAATTGGTTTATTTGATACTTTTATGGAACAATTAAATTCAAGTAGCACCTTGAAGGAGGTGATACAGGTAATAAAGTTTGTTACCTAGAAGTAGAATTAAATTGGGATTTAGAGATTAAACACTTTTTTAGTAAAATACATAGAAAGAACACCTATGTTAACAATTATGTGCATTATAATAGCAATCACCCTTTGTTCATGAAGAACAATATTCCGAAGGGCCATCTCATTAGAGCTTCCCGAATGGTGAGCAATGATGTTGATTTTTGTGGAGAGGTAGAATTTATTATTTCTTTATTTTTGGAAAGAGGTTATCCTTTCAATCTATTAAACAAGTTAGTTTTAGAGATCAAATCAAGGAGATGAACAGGTTTTCCACCTATTGTATCACATGGTCTCATGGTTAAAAACATCCCACCCCAAACAAATGTTTCAACAGTTGTACCAAGACTTGCTGTCGAGATGACAGTGGATAGTACAAGTATTATTTCTGTTGTTAAAAAAAATTATGTGGTACATGTAGCATTATGTTCGGGATGTCATGCATATTATATAGGAATGACCACTAGGAGTCTTAATAAACGAATAAGAAAGCATTATTACACCATTAAGATTAAGGATATTAATAATGCACTTTTTAGATGCAGGAATGTGTAATTCATATAAAAAATGTTCTTTTGCTATTATTGAACATGTTTTGAATGACAGTAGAGGGGGTAACATAAAAAACAAAGTTGAAA
Source organism: Protopterus annectens (assembly GCF_019279795.1). Lineage (NCBI taxonomy): Eukaryota > Metazoa > Chordata > Ceratodontiformes > Protopteridae > Protopterus > Protopterus annectens. The sequence continues at coordinate 992,879,772 of NC_056737.1, read as the reverse complement.
GAAAAGAAGCATTATGGCAGTTGAGTTTAGGAGCAGATAATTACCCTGGCTTGAACGATTTGGTAAACAAAGTGTTTTTTAATTAATAGGAAACTGGTGATTTAATCTAATTGTATAATATTGTTTTTAAGAAATGTTTTTGTTGATTGGTTAATTGATAATTGAATAATTAAAGTTTTAGCATATATATGGTCATTTTACATGAATTTTTTGTATTTCTGATGAAGTCCTATGGACGAAAGCATTGATTAAAGTGTTTTACTCTAAGGTTCCTTTGTTTTTTGGTTCTTTGGTACAGCCTCAGTTTCCAATTTTTTTATTTTATTTTAGATAATGAATATTACTTGCATACTGTTTAGTTATACTGTAATCATTTTCATATTTCTCTAAATATCTCAGCATTCAGGTAACACAGACAGAACTGCATAGTCTCATATGAAAGAGCACAGCTGTGTGTCTTGCTTGAATGGTTACTGAGCTATCATAAGCTGTTTATACAACATTATAAAATGAATATTCACTGACTTTATTTTGGCTTATAAAACCCAGTTTAAAGCATCAAACTGAATGAATGCCACCTATGTAAAGATTAATGTATCCTGAATATTTTGCCATTTACAGTTTTCTAGTAACACTTATGGTTCCATAGATATGACCATTTGTTTGAACTGTAAGGTGATAACTTCATTTTTTTAAAGGCTCAAGCCACACCTGTTTGGAGTTAAAAGTCCACACTTAAAAGAGCTGTACTGGAGGGAATGAGTTAAACAATGCTAATCAAATCTTAATACAATGTAAACTAATCACACTAGGAGAACTCTGTATAAAACAATCCCCAACATACAGTAGTCCATCAAAATACAGGTCCAGGCAGCATGGATATGCAATTTTCAAATTATATCTGTAGCTAGCTTGGCAGATATGGACATCCTGAGACAATGTAGCAATTGTCTCATGCTGATAGACAACAATTTAATTCTTAAAGAAACGAACACAGTATGGGAGAGACACATACACAATTTCACTTGAGGCAAACATCTTGCATACAAATAAAGTTATGAAGAACACCTGCACCCACACACACACACACACACACACACACACACACACACACACACACACACACACACACACACACACACACACACACACACATTCTCTAAGCCTCTGTCACACACAGTATACACCACACAAACAATAAACCAACTTATGCAGAAACACCTAAAAGCAATTTCCCAAACCTCAAAGACTACCTTGGCCTATAAACAACAATACTTACCCCATCAAGCTCTAAAGCACTCACCAAAAGTGACACCAAACCCCACACATATGCCAATACCAACCGTAGCCCCAAGAGCAAAGCCCATAAGGCAAGCAAACACATTAGCCAGGACTCTTGTCATAGGGGATGCCATTGTATGGCACACAGATGTGCCCCTCACCAGACTGATCAAGGAAAAGATAACAGCTCGTTGCTTATCTGGAGCCAGGATCTGCCAAGCTATGCACTCACTTAAGTCACTACATCACAGGTACCAGTATAATTTTATCACAGTCCATGTGGGTGTTAATGACCTGAGACATACTTCCCTGGACTATATGAAGAGAGAGCTTGTTTATCTCCTGTACGTGTCTCAGGCAGGTATGTGCCTTGCACTGAGCTGCAGTCTAGCTTCACCAATGATAATGCCAGAGTACGAACTAAAGATGATTGACTTCAATAACTGGCTTAATTTCTGGTGTTTTTCTAGGGGAATTCAATGTTTGTCAGCATGGTAGGACATGATTATCTAACCACAATCCTTTGCAAAGGATGGTCTGCACCTGTCTCCCCTAGGCTTCCGAATATCAGCTAAAACGTTTTCCAAACCCTTAGAGCCTTTTTTAGGCAATGCCAAATTGACAAATCTGCCAACTTAGCAAATAAAACCCAAAGAAACCTAAAGGTGTCACTGCTCAGTTCTAGGAGCTTAAACAAGAAACTCCACACCCTACAATCTGTTCTCACTCTGGAGAAGTTAGACATCTGTGCCGTTACTGAGACACGTTTTAATTTAAATTAACAGAAAATAATGCAGCAGTGCAAGTCCTCAGTGCCTTCCACACATTTAGACCATCAGCTGCACAGACAGGGAGAAAAGGTGGAGAAGTCTCAATCAATATTAGCAACAAGCACAACTCTAGGTTGGTTAAACAGGACAATGCTCTGGAATTTAAACATTTGTAAACACCATGGACAAAGTCCTATACCATATCGTAGTAAGCTATAGGTCACCCTATATGGCCCTAGAATCCCATAGCTCATACATAGACCTGTGGGAGATTTTAACTACCCCTCTATAAATTGGGTAATATACACCTGCCTTATACTTGCAGGCACAATGATTCCTGGCCTTTATTAACACAAATTCCCTTGACTGGATAGTGTTCACATGCACCAGAGGTTCAAACCTACCAGACCTAGTACTCACAAATATGGGACAGTGCTGCCCCCCACCCTCCACCCCCAATGTCACATTCTCACTGGTGAGGTTTGACCACAGAGCTGTCTTCTTTGAAATAAAAATCACCTTGATAAACCAGCAAACTCTGTAACAGTTAGGGACTATTACAAAACAAGCTACAACCTGTCAAATGATAGTTTGTCAAAATTCAGTGCATCCCAACTCCAAGTTCACAGCAACCTACCTGGCATTATTCACACAGTTTATGTACCACCATATAAATGGCTGTATAGATGCTGCTGTACCTATTAGAAGTAATCCCAAAACAAATTCTAAAAACAAACCACACTTATGGAATCCTAACCTTAATAGGGTATATAAAAAATAAATTAGGAAGAGCAACTCAAATAATGATTGTTTCCTGTTTAGTGTAATTAGAGAACTATGAGGACTAATTAAGTCCAGCAAGGCCAATTATGAGCTCAAAAGAGCCTCATGGGCTAAAAACAACCACAAGGCCTTCTACACCTACTTCCAAAATGTCAAAGGCAGTGTACATTAGTTGCCAAACTGGTAGTTAATGGGGTCACCATCGCTAACAGAGTGACATAGTGAATTTGATGGCTGACAAATTCATCCCAAATTTCACCCTCAACTCATTTACTGTTTCCCTCCATAAAATACCTACAAGCATAACTCCAACTATTAACAAGGAGCAGGTCCTGGCAGTGGTTGCTATGAGCAAAAACACAGCCTCAGTGGACCAGAACAATATCCCTGGATGCCTACTAAATAGCTTTAAACATAACCTATCAGGACCACTTGAGTTACTTTTCAACTATAGCCTCAAAAAAGGCTTTGTACCATGAGAATGGAGGGCTGCAATAGTTAACCCACTTCAGAAGGGTGGACCATCAAGAAACCCTAGAAACGACATTACTATTAGTCTGACTTGTCTAATATGCAAAACCATGGAACAATTCTCATGAAAATGGTCAACAAAGACATAGGCAACCTTAAGACACTGGACCCAGAACAGTCTGGCTTAGTCATGGGAAGATCATGCCAACTAAACCTAGTGGTCTTCTTTGAGAAGGTCACTACAGCAATGCATGAAGAAAAAACGTTACAAACCTCCTACCTGTACCTGTCTAAAGTGCTCTATATAATACCCAATCTGGGCATAGTTAACAAACTCTCCAAACTGGGCACACACCCCTACATAACTCTTTGGATTGCCAGCTGGATCACAGACAGGACTCAGGAAGTAAGGATTGGTGAGACCACTTCCACTAAGTGGCCATTCACCAGTGGGGTACCTTAGGGCTCCGTGCAGGGACTGCTCCTATTTGGCATCTACTTCTTGGAGGTAAAGGCTAATGTCAAGGGGCTTTGGGTAACCAAATTTGCAGATGACTGTAAATTAGGAACTATCATAGATCCCCCATAATATAAACATCTTACAACAGGGTCTAACACAGAAAAATAACTGACGCCAAATTAATGGATTAAAACTCAATGCCAAAAAATGCATTATAGTGCCTTTTGGGAAAACTGTCACCCAGGCTAATTACTCCATTGATAAGATACCCCTAAGAGCTGTCCCAGTTGTCAGGGATCTAGGAACACATGTAGACAGTAATCTGGCTTTGACCAACATGTGGCCAAAGTACTAAGAAAATAATTCTATGTCACCTAACTTACAAGTAAGGGCATGGTATCCAGGTCCAAGGAAATCATAGTGCCTCTTTATTTGGCCCTTATCAGACCCATCATTGAGTCTAATGTCACCTAACTTATAATTAAGGGCATGGTATCCAGGTCCAAGGAAATCATAGTGCCTCTGTATTTGGCCCTTATCAGACCCATCATTGAGTCTAATGTCACCTACTTATAAGTAAGGGCACGGCATCCAGGTCCAAGTAAATCATAGTGCCTCTTTAGTTGGCCCTTATCAGACCCATCATTGAGCCTAATGTCACCTAACTTATAAGTAAGGGCATGGTATCCAGGTCCAAGGAAATCATGGTGCCTCTTTATTTGGCCCTTATCAGACCCATCATTGAGTCTAATGTCACCTACTTATAAGTAAGGGCATGGTATCCAGGTCCAAGGAAATCATAGTGCCTCTTTATTTGGCCCTTATCAGACCCATCATTGAGTCTAATGTCACCTAACTTATAAGTAAGGGCATGGTATCCAGGTCCAAGGAAATCATAGTGCCTCTTTATTTGGCCCTTATCAGACCCATCATTGAGTCTAATGTCACCTAACCTATAAGTAAGGGCATGGTATCCAGGTCCAAGGAAATCATAGTGCCTCTTTATTTGGCCCTTATCAGACCCATCATTGAGTCTAATGTCACCTTACTTATAAGTAGGGGCATGGTATCCAGGTCCAAGGAAATCATAGTGCCTCTTTATTTGGCCCTTATCAGACCCATCATTGAGTCTAATGTCACCTAACTTATAAGTAAGGGCATGGTATCCAGGTCCAAGGAAATCATAGTGCCTCTTTATTTGGCCCTTATAAGACCCATCATTGAGTCTAATGTCACCTAACTTATAAGTAAGGGCACGGCATCCAGGTCCAAGGAAATCATAGTGCCTCTTTATTTGGCCCTTATAAGACCCATCATTGAGTCTAATGTCACCTAACTTATAAGTAAGGGCATGGTATCCAGGTCCAAGGAAATCATAGTGCCTCTTTATTTGGCCCTTATAAGACCCATCATTGAGTCTAATGTCACCTAACTTATAAGTAAGGGCACGGCATCCAGGTCCAAGGAAATCATAGTGCCTCTTTATTTGGCCCTTATCAGACCCATCATTGAGTCTAATGTCACCTAACTTATAAGTAAGGGAATGGTATCCAGGTCCAGGGAAATCATAGTGCCTCTTTATTTGGCCCTTATCAGACCCATCATTGAGTCTAATGTCACCTAACTTATAAGTAAGGGAATGGTATCCAGGTCCAAGGAAATCATAGTGCCTCTTTATTTGGCCCTTATCAGACCCATCATTGAGTCTAATGTCACCTAACTTATAAGTAAGGGCATGGTATCCAGGTCCAAGGAAATCATAGTGCCTCTTTATTTGGCCCTTATCAGACCCATCATTCAGTCTAATGCCCCCTCTGACCAGACATATGCAACAGGTGGAATGTTCAAAAAGGTTACTTACCAGGATAATCAAGGGTATAAACACATTGTCCTGTATCAATCACCTTGAAGCCCTATCTCTATACTCAGTCTCCTACAGGTTACTGAGAAGTGATCTATGCTTGTCATACAAGACATGCTTAGATCCAGCTCTGATTGATCTTTTGCACATCTGCAAAAAGAGCAGCATCAGAACTATTAGACCAGAGATTTAAATGTTTCCTGTGACATAAATTAGACATGTTGGCAAGACAGTTATGTGCCTCAGAGGATTCCCATGCCCTGAAACAGGCTCCCCATCCATGTCAAGCAGAGTCCATTTCTAATCCTATTAAAGCATAACCTTGACCAATGGATGGGAAACTGGAAATCCACCTTAGGTTTAGCCCCAAATGCCTTTGATAAACAGAAGCAGACAGTAATGCCCAAACTAACATACCCCCCATATAACTTCTAGAAATGTCCTAAATTACACACCCCTTCTTAATAAACATCCATGATACATAGGGACACAATTAGGTTGAGTTGCATGGCTAGGCTTATAAAGGCCCTGGTTGGTGATTGTTACCCTAGTATATACCTAAGAATCTATGACCTTAATCTTCTGAAGGACACTTGGGACTTTCTAGTTAATATAAAGGATGAGTTAAGGGAAGAAAACTTGAGTTTTCTAGGTATTGATGTAGGGGACATTTTTTGAGTATAACATGATATGGTTGCCTGGTATCCTAAGATCCTATGGAAACTATATGTGTAAAACTATATGTATGAAATCTCATGATTGTCATTAGAAATTGCTGGTGGGGGTATCAGCACTTTTTCTTGTAACAAATAAAGCAATGAGTACACAAAGCAATTAAACAGAGTGTGCTTAAGCATAATAAATAATTACAAAGAGTGGCAAAAGTGTCACATAGGTCACATAAAACAAAGTCACCACCATGTCTGACACTAACCTGATTAAAATGCATTAAAATAAAATCAGACTTAAAGTGGGCTATCAAGTTAATCAGCTCAGCAGGTCACAGAAGCCAAGGAAATACAAAGTGATATATTCAAGGCCCATTGTAAAATACCACCTCAAAAAGAAATGTCCTTAACAACCCATGGAATCATGCCGACATATTTCAATCCTGACGTCAACAAGGAAGTAAGTACCATGGGTGTGGGGCCTGATAAGCAAAAGAGCAAAAGTTCATGAATTCCAGCCACAACTGTGGAATTGCCAATAGTTCTCGGGAAGATGAGTGCAAAGCCAGAGATGGGCAGTATGGTAAAATGAGGCCAGACTGACCAAAGTCACACAGGGACAACAAAACTAGTGTCAAAACTTCAACAGTGATAAAAAATTCAGTGTACAGTTTATTAGTGATATGTCTGGACTCTCCATCAGCGTATCCAGAGAACATTGCCTAAAACACATACAAGCATAAGTGTGAATAGAGTAGCATACAGGATTTCTTCCATTACTGTAGCACATTTCTATATTTAGTTACCTAACTATGTACTGTACGGCCCACCAAGCACTTCACACATTAACTCTACAGCTGCCATGTACTTGGTTATTGAAACTGTGGGCACGGTGCTGTGCACTTTTCTGTGCTACAGTAAATTAGTGGCAACCATTTGTCCCTGCAATTCAATTTCATTTCAGCCATGTGTCCCTAACCAAAGGTACTGCAGGGAAATATCTCACCATCTTGCAACCAGAACCTGTATCAGTAAATATTTGTATAAATGAAATGAGTTACGGATGAGTTCAAATAGCTAAAAAAAAATGCATGTGGTTGCCATGCATGGTAGAAGTAAAGCTTTTTTTTAATTTCTCCAAATATTTTGGGTTTCTAATACCATGATGGGAATGGACCCCATTCCAAATCAAAGTACGATTAAATTTCATGAAATTAGTATTGTTTCAATCTTTGATGTCAACCAAAAGGGCTGTTCGCAGCACCCGCATTGTGCCCAGTAATGACTCCTTCTACAGTTCGTATGGGGTTACATGGATTGTTAACATATCTAAATATGATTGTAGATTCTTTTTTATAAGACTCATTGCTCCTACTACTATTGGAACTGTCTGGATATCTTTCTTCCACATTGCTCTCGTTTCTGCCTGCAAATCTTGATATTATATAACTTCACGTCTCTCTGTACACAAGACACTGTTGTCACTGGGTGTGGCAGTTTCAATGATCGATGCTACTTTTGTCTTCTTTTCATTAACTACTATGTCTGATTTTCTTGCATCTAGTTTTGAACTGTTGGTAATGGGTGATCCCATGTGATATAAACTTTATAATTTTTTATGATGCTTTGTGGCTTATGTTTCCAGTGATGTTCAGCCACTTTAGTACCATAATGTTTTCACAATCCCCAGTGCAACAGTCTTGCCACATTATTATACCTTTCAGTATACAGTCTTTCTGCCATTAGTATGTCACAACCAACAACTAGGTCTACGACTGTTTCCAATTTGGTTTTACAAAACATACATTTGTCTGTTTCTCCCACATGTTCAATGGACTTCATAAACCAGCGTGTATGTAGCCCACTATCTTGGGCCACCAATATTAACCTTTCATCTCTTGGTTTGAATTCACCTCTCCTTAACCATTCCTGCATTCATTCCTGATCAACATGAGGTTCTTCCAGAAGTTGTCTACACCTACAACTATATTTATGCATTTTCCACATTTCTTGCCTTCTCATCTGGTCCTTTACCTTATATTCTTTCTTTTGTTTGTTGGCACATTCAGTTCCTGCCTGATTTTTATCTACTTCTGGCTTGATTTCCATTCCTGCTTGATGCCAGTATGCGTCTGCTTAGATTAAGCAGAGAAGTCGTCTTAGATTTATTCTCTCCATGTTTCAAAACATTCACTATGCTTGGGTCTTGTTTGGTCAGCAGATATGTGTGGAGTCCCATGACTGTAGATCTATACATGTAATCAATTTCAAGCCGGCCCATGCCTCCTTTGGAATGGGGAATATATAATCCTGGTATTTTATTAATCATTTGGTGAGTATGAACCATCTTTCTTGTTTTCCTATTGAATCTATCCAACATGTTTTGGGGTCAGTCAATCATTGCAAAACTGTAAGTTAGGACAGGAAGAGCAAATTGGTTTATAGCTTGGATTTTGTTCCTAGATGTCAAAGCTGTTTTCATGATTAATTTAAGTCTTATAAAGTATTCCTTACTAAGTTGTATTCACATTTGTTCATGTTTTATAGTTAAAAAGTTTTATTCACATTTGTTCATGTTTTATTATTATCGTTCATCAATTTCCAAATGTTTATACACTCCATCTTGCTCAAGTTCTTTTTATATCACATTCTTCTCCCAAACTGAAGTTTTGTTGTCAAGCCAGAGTCCCTTCATATTGGACTCGACTTCTAAGAAGTAGATACCAAACAGGAGAAGACCCAGGACTGATCCCTGTGGGACTCCACTCGTGACTGGTTGGCAGTCTGACTTAGAGTCAGCTACTTTCACACTCTGGGTTCTTTCTGTGAGCCAGTTTGCAATCCATGGTTTGCAATCCACCTAGTGATATAGGGGTTGATGCGTAGCTTAGTGAGTTTTTCTATGATTCCTGAGTGAGGAATGGTATCAAAGTCCTTGGCCAGATCAAGGTAGGCTGTATGAACTGCCTTGCCTTCATCCACAGCTCTAGTGACTGACTCAAAGAAGTCGACCAAGTTGAGAATGCATGATATACCCTTGACAAAACCAAACTGCGTGGGATCCAGAGTTTGGAGATTCCCTATATCCTAATTTATTAGGTACATGATGATGCTTTTTATAGCTTTGCATATCAGACTTGTCAGGCTAATGAGACAATAGTTCCCAGGGTCTGTAGTCACTCCTCCTTTGTGGAGAGGGATGACTAGAGCAGTGTGCCATTCGGTAGGGACAAAGCCAGAGGTGAGCCTGTGACTGAACAGGGCACACAGGTGAGGTGCCATTTCACAAGTAGTTCATGTAGAACACAGCCAAGGATACTGTCAGGTCCCATAGAATCTGTATTCTTGACCTTGGACGGTGCTGTTTTAACCTGTGCTGCAGTAATACAGGGTGCCTGGCAATCTACTGGTATTGTGATTGGTCCTTTGGGGGGAGGGGAAAGTTGGAACTTAATCTGTCAGCCAGTATAATGGCAATATCTGTTGGCTCGGTATATGAGGTACCATTGTGCAGTACCTCAGAGAAAATCTGGGTATAGCTGTGGAGGTTCTTTACATAACTATAGAAGACCTTGTGGTTGTCTTTACTATCCGCTGCAATTCTGTTTTCATAGCCAGGTTTAGAGGATTTGATGAGGGATCTCAACTTTTTGTTGAGGCTGATAAGGGAGATTTTCCAGTCTTGGGACTTCACCTTATTCTGCATTAGTTTCCTTTTCCTGTTGTAGAGTTTGCTTATGGCAGGGGCCCACCAGATTTGCTTCCTTTTTTTGGAGTAGAGTGTCTTGGTTCTATTGAGTATGGCAAGATCCATGCATTTGTGTATGTGCTTGTACAGTGCATTGGCATATGATTTGGCGGCCATGAAAATATTCTCCATTTGCATGGGTGCCATGAAGTTAGCCACCTCTGTTCTTAGGAGCCAAAAGTTAGCTTTGGAGAAGTTTTTCATGGTGGTTACCTTTGAAGGGGGTAGGGTGGGAGGGATGTGGATTTCCAAGGTGATTAGTTTGTAGTCAGATCTAACCAGGGAGGAGTTGACTACTGGTGTAGAGCAATGGTCACCCATGTTAGTAAGGACCAGGTCAAGGATGTTGCTACCTCTAGTGGCGGTAAGAATGAGCTGGTCCAGGGCATTGGAATTAATGAATTCCAGGAAACTTTGAGCAAGTGTATTGGTACATGAGTAGTTTTCCCAGTTAATGGAGGGGTAATTGAAGACTCCCAGTATGAGTGTGTTAGTTTGGACACTAATATTCTCCAGGGTGCTTAAGAACATGGAGTGAGTGTCTTGGGTCCTGGTTGGGGACCTATAACAGGCTATGACCTGAATCGCTGTCTTATCCAATGTTAGCTGCACCTGAAGTATCTCTGACGCGTTATGTTGGGCTACCAGTCAGGAGGTGTGCGCATCCTTTATGAATATGGAAACACCACCACCTTTGGAGTTCGATCCAAGTGATGTGGAATGAGTTATAGCCTGGTAGTGCAGGAGTGCTTTCTGCTGCCTTGAACGAGGTCTCTATTACAGCACAAATGTCAATGTTCTCCATTTTAAGGAGTGCTTTGAGCGAGTGTATTTTGAGATTTAGATTTCTAGCATTGAGCAGCATGACCTTCAGATTGCATTTGTTTGTAACACTGTAATTTGGTCTTTGGAACACCACCTAAAAAGGCATTATATGGGTGGCAAGAGCCTTGGCCAGTATCCGGAAGCCCAGAGGTGACAGATGCAGGCCATCTCTAGCAATGCATCGAGGTCTGTCATTGCAGGCAGACAGATATTGGATCCCCTTAGAATGACACCAGAAACTTAACCAATTGTTGAAATCAATCATTTTCTGTTTGTACTGTGGTATAATTCTGGGCAATGGTAGGATGCTGCTCAGGCCTAGAGTCATACCCACCTGGGCTACATAATCTGAGAGCTCCTCCATGTCTCTTTTCATGTAGTCCAGGGAGGTATGTCTCAGGTCATTCACACCAACAGGTACAATGACAGAATCATATTTGTGCCTGTTGTTGAGGGACCTGAGTGTGTGTGTTATATTGTGGATCCTGGCACCTGACAGGCAGCTGACTGTTACTTTCTCCTTATTTAACCTAGTGAGTGGGACATCAGTGTGCCTCACTATCAAGTCACCTATGACTAGTGCGCTGGGCATACTGTTTTGCCTTAGGGGCTTTGGTTGAGTGGCAAACTGTTTAGGAGGGTCTATATTAGATCACCGAATGCTTAAAAAAGTGAATGGTGATTAATCGACCCTGTGTAAGTGAAAGCTTACAATGCTGAACTGTTCGCTGTTCCAACAAAAAATAAATAAATAAATAAAAATAAAACACTTAAAACATTACATTAAGCGGGGGGCTTTTCCCCCCACACTCCTATACTTAAATATACCAACTCCGAGACCGGACTACAGCGCTGAAAATGGCAAACTAATGAAGCGGCCAAAATTCACTTAAAAGCCACTTCAATATTTTGCCATTTCAGTCTTTTGAGTTCGACCAAGATGCATTTGAAAGAATGCATTTTTGGCCTTCTAATAGGGAACCATTTAGGAAAGTTATGTGTCTTGTGATTAGTGTTGTGTTGTGGTGGTCGAGTGCGTTTCTGCCTTGGAGGTCTCTGCTGTTTGGGTAGATTTTTATTGAGAGCCTCTGTGAAGGTGGGTGTGTGGTTTGTGTTTTTATGTGAAGGCAGTGCTGATGTGTGTTCTGGAGGGCTATGTGTTCCATGTGGTGTGGTGCAAGTGTTGACCTTCTCCTCTTGACCAGCTACTCCAGTCTTGGCTGGAGAGTACGTGGTTTCCAATTTGGATATATAAGTGTATCTCTTGCAAGTCTGAGTGTTATGAGGTAAGAGGAGACGGTCATCAGTGTACATGAGGCAGTTGATACACTGCCTCAGGATGCACAAGTTCACTAGGTTAACAGGATAAAGCACAGGGAACTGACCTTTAGACATGCCTGGAGGATGGTCATTGATAATAAGTACTGGAGCTGTTTCCCTGTCGAACATTTAGTGCTGGTATTTGATTTCTCCCCTTCCTTTCCCTCACTACCCTGTGTTCTTGTGGTAGAACTTTATGAGTTATCAATTTAGCTGCATAGTAATATAGCCTGTTTACTTCTGTTATATTGCATGGATCTCTATGGACAGTCCTAATTACTATGTTCATTTGTTTTATCAGACTTCTGACTTTTTGGGTTTTATTAACTTTCTGCAGTCTGTTTCTTTCATTGATCTTAATATATCTATCTACATCTATTAAATCAAGCAACTCTTCTCTTAGCTCATTTTCTTCTAAATTGAGGGTACGTTTCTTGTTTTCCATTTCCTGCGGGGAGTCTATAGAAAGTTCTATAGCATCTTCCTGTGGCACATTCTCTTCAATTTGATCCTATCCCATCCATTGCTCTGTCAAATGGAAACTCACTGCCCTATTACTCCTCAACATTAACTGTGTCAGAGTTTCCACAGTTTCCTATTCCTTCCCTTGCTGTCCTCCTTTAAGTGAATGTTTATACTCATTTCCTGTGGAAGGCTCCAAAATATCTTCATATGGCACCTGACCAATTGCTTACTGTTCCACTGGTTCCCCTTAATGTGGATATCCATTGCTTTCTCCTGTTGTGGTGCTTTGAATTTTAAATACTGGTACTATTTTTTATAAGATTTATAACAAATAAAGGATGACAATTAACATATTTTAGGAATAAAAAACTGTAACTGCCATAATTATAAGTATTTAGTGATGACTATAACTTCTCAAGAATTTTAGGAAGCACAGGTCAAATATATGAATAAAAATTAGAGATGGCCTTAAGAATTAGTGACTGTTGAAGTGGAGTGGTATCAGCAGTACCAACGTTCAACATTTACAAATATTTATTTATAATTGATTTCTGGTACAAAAACAAAATCGGAAATGTTGCTGTATAATGTACTCATAACCCTCAACCTCTTAAATCTGGATAAAGCCAGAAATGATAGGGATGCAAAATTAGGGAGGGATTTCAATGATTGCTCTTATGAACTTAGAAATTTCTAGAAACAACAGGTTTTGTATTACCCTACATCTTCTCCACCCTACAAGATGATGAAGTCTAAACTGAAATATCACTGGATATAAGTCTGAAGTACCTCTCAACTGTCTAGATTTTCGCCTCATATTTTTGGTCTATTCCTCATAAAATATGTGTTTTTTTTCAAATAACAGTGATGACGTGAGGATTGAAGTCACTAAATAATGACATACATTTGAGTTTTAGACTTCATATCCTTCTGAAAATGTATGTTAGCACAAAGTGTGTTATTTTAGCACCTTTCTAAGTTTATAAGAGCAATATTTAAAAGCTATCCCTATTTTTGGGCCTTTGTCCCCATTATGTCAGGCTTCGTCCAGATTTTGTGAACCTAAGAGATTGAGAGGTATGGTCTGAAGTCAAATGTGTTAATATTTAGTGACTTCAGTCCTCAGTGATTTGCCATTTAATCACACATTTTACTAGGAACAAACCAAAAATATGAGGCAAACATCTGGAGATTCAACAACAAGCAAGACAGTTGAGTGGTATATATACCATACTATTTATCACATTTTAGCAGATTCTTTTTAACTGTATCCATAACTCGACTTTTATTTCCCTTATTAAAAATGAAGCAAAAATAATTTGGGGGAAAAGGCCCTAGACTAGGGACATTTTTCAAATAATGATACTATTTCACTTAGAACTTCACAAAAAAGTGTACTGCTGAGGAAACCAGCAAAATTCGGAGATAAAATCAGACTGTTCATAAATCATAGCGGCACTTGAGAGTTGCGCTGTATACTTGTATGGTCTCAAGCCGGATTTGAAAAATGATTACAGAATTCAGTAGCCATATCAACTCCCACCCCCCCCCCACCCACAACACTGCATACACATGCACAACAACCTGCATTTCTGAAGACAATAAATCTGTCATATTAATTTAACAGTGTAAATGATGACGACTGCAATCCCCACTGTTCCGTCACAGTAACACAAACCGATAGAGAAATAGTGACAGAAATGTCAAAGAAATCCAAGGTGCAAACTGGGATGGATATCCACATTTAAGACAGAACACAGTCTCCTCAGTGTGTTGTGGAAAAAGGAGCTTGAGCAAATGAGTGTGGATTTTTTGTGGTGATATTTGGTCGAGTCAGTATCGTAGGCAAACTACAGCACTTTATCTATCTGGTTGCTTATGCCATTTAGTTTGAATGCTACCAGAGGCATGTTTCTGGTTATGATTTCTAATTGCTGGAGCACCACTTCCACTTCAAGCATGATTAGGATAATAACAGTGTCAGCCTGGGAGTCATATCTCAGTTGCAGCCTGACCCTGTCCTGATTCAGACTTCTTGATCCTAAATGTGTGCATTTGACATCTTCTCGTCTGAATTCACTTGGAATCTTTTTGTGGAACATCATGCCAGGTCTGTGGGATAAGGATCACTCTCAAGAACAGTAATATGGCTTCCTCGGGATGCCTGGTTTGACAGCAGTTGGCCGCAAAACAGCACCACCATTTGGCAGAGTCTCCCTTCCGTTTCACTTTCCTGTCTCACTCAGAACACTCACCACCTTGCCTAAAGAAGTTTCACTTCAAAAAGATAGTTTCATCCAAACACAAATCTATTAAAAGTGCACAAAGAAAAAGGCATAATTAACTGTAAACATGAAAAGTATACAACTTCAGTTTGTCTGGCAGACAGTACCATGAAAAATATCACTGAAAGCAACTTTCAGAGAGGATTAAATTAACACCTTTACCCAACTTTTACCCACTGCTGTGCCATCTTGGAGCTAGCACATGTAAGTCAGGGTAGGTTCCACCTTCACAAACTCTCAAACTAAGGACTTAAATCTCCACAAAATGTAAATAAAATATGGTGCAGGGATATATATATATATATATATATATATATATATATATATATATATGTATATATTAATTACCCAAAGCTTATGTCATCTGTGGAACAAACTACCTTTGCAAGTGAAACAATGTCAGTGACACCCTCTCGTATTCTTCAAGAAGAACCTTGACACCTGGAATCCACAAACTCATTCCTGACCTGACCAGGCATGCTCTTTTAGAAGTGGCAGGTGCATCATATGAGAGAGTATTGACAAGGTGTAAATGGTCTCTAGACACTTAAGTTTTTGAAGATGCTTTTACTTGTGTCTTTTGGCTTTTCCCAGTTAGGGGTCACCACAGCAGAACTCCGGTCCACTAATGATTGGCAGTAGATTTTTACGTACCGAGTTACCAGCTCTGATGCACAACCTTCAACGAAGGTACGCCCATTCACGCATGTCTCCACACAGAAGATGCTTTAGCTGCGAATCGAACAGGACAACATTTTACTGTTAAGCGACACTACCGCATCACCACCACTACAGTTGAAGATGCTTCTACTACTGGTTCTAAATATAAACAGATGCAATTTATTAGAAGTTAGGGATGCAGTTATTGAGTATATATGCTAAATTAAGGGTTGGTAAGGGATGTGAATGCGAGTTTTTTTTCCTACAATATATTTTATTTTATTTTATTCAACATGTAATGTAGAATACAGGTGATTTGCTGATGCATTTAAGGTGATATATTTTTAATAATGCCTGGTGGGATTGAGACAACAATGTTACAGGCCTATAACCCATTAATGCATATTTTGTAACTGGTTTGATTTATGTTATTTGAATACAGATCATTAGTAATGTCTTTGTTTAGATGTGCACTGTTAGTTTATTTTGAATACATATGTAAGAATGCTAATAGTTTTTATGGTAAACTGTTAATAAAGCTTTGCAACAAACATTGTGGAATGCTGTACCTACTAACGTTAGAACACTGACTGATTATTGTACATTCAGTAAAAAGTTAAAGGCTTTCCTGATCAAAAAACATTAACTGTAAATACTTGCAGGACCTGCATGAATTACTGCCATTTAGTGAACTAAAGCACAACACTACCTTTATTGCCAGCATGCCCTAACAGACAGACATGTCCTATATTGTCTCCCCTCTTGATCAGTTCATGTTTCTTATTATACTTTTCCGCATGTTAATCTTCACTCTCTCCTTTTTTCCTTCATTGTCCAGCATCGAATACTGAACCTACCTGTAGGGAGGGTGGCCTAATGGTTAAGGTATTTGCCTTACAAACGCAAAATCCAGCGTTTGAATCTCACAAGGGGTAATTGGCTAGGCTTAAAATGGCTCGCAAGAGCAGTTAGCTTAGTACTAACCTATGAACCTCTTTTTTTCCTTTTTACCTTTCTCCACAGCATTTTTAAATTATACAATAAATTGATATAATTTGAATCAAAATTAAGATAGTAATTTCTTTCATACCATATTTATGTATAACACTTTTACACATACTTGTGCAGATTCTATTTTTTCATTATTAATGTGTAAATCTATCATTTACTTCCATTTTATTGAAGTGGCTATCCTGTACAATTATATTTATACATGCACGTAATTTTTCTTTTTGGCCTGAGTCGTAGCTGAAAAGGAACCCTGGAGCTGCCTAGTCACACAGTCATTAGAATTTAAATAAACAAACAAATAAGCAACTGCACAATGGAGAGATGTTTTTCAGTACGAGTTTGTGACCATAACTGTACATGATGCTAGATAATAATTTACTAAAGCCTTAGTTCTGGTATAGTGCTCTTTTAATGACCACTTTGGGGAGTATGAGACAGCACTGATGGGCAGTGTGGGAGCAGGAATCCACACTTGACCCAGAATGGAGGCACCTAGGTCCCTTCTTATAAAAGTGATGTCTAAACAGAGAGCGAGAACGCACTATTTACGGGATGATAGCCGCTGCTAGATAGAGATAAGGCAATGTCTTGGAGATCAGAGTGTGACTCTGAGGGATACAGAGGCTTGCAGCTTGTAAAGAGATGTATACAGACTGAAATAAGACAAGATCACAAAGCATTAGTGAGTTTTTGTTTTGTTTTGTTTTCATGAAGGAGCCCGATCTGTAGTTTAAGAACTTTGGTTTGGTTAGGGTACTGTATTGGACTTAAAGTATGAAATATTTAAAGTTTGTTTTGAAACACTGAAGTAAAGCTGAATATTTTATTTTAAGAACTATTATCTCAATTATTTTACAGAAACTAATAAGAAGTGGTAATTGTGGCAAGTTTTTACTGAGTGTGGAAAAAATGGGCCAGATATTCATAAAGAAGCACATTTAAGATAATGAATGAAGGTGAACATATGTTCTTAATAAGCTAATAAATTTCCCAACATAGCACACATGGTAAATTAGTCAATGCTGACACATAAATGTGAAATTAATACTAGGATGAACTCTATGAGAAAGCTGAATTAACATTTACAGAAAGGTAAATATTTTTGTTTTCTTTAAATATTGCTTGTTTCTTACAGATGAGTGCATTATGTAATGATATCCTTAACTACAAAGCATTACTTGGGGACAATGGCACACTTCTGAGTTGTGAAATACTTATAGCTTGGTCAATGAAAATGCTGATAAGAAATGTAGAAGTAGATACACTCTATAATCAAATGACTGTTTAAATGAAGCACAGTATACAGACGGATGTATGCTCTATAGGCATTACTATTATGGAAGTGAGGGACTGTCTGAATGGACGGGTGCAAGGTTTGCTGACGTTTTCATACATGATGGAAATTGTTGCTACTATGTTAATAAATATATGCATTGAAGAGTAATAGTTCTGAGATAAATAAATTGACATATAATCACAAAAAATTGAAACAAATAGTTCTGTTTTAATTAGTTATATCATATTGAAAGGATCCTATGGGGCTCCTGCCCTGAGAGATTCTGTATAGATAAATCAAGATGCTGTTTTTTAATCAGTGATTGGTTGTATGAACAGCATGGAACAGATGATGTTTGCACTGCATACGTCTTCACTCTAACTATGGTAAGTTGCCTCAGATCCGGCTCTGATGGACCTTTTGCACATCTACAAAATGAACATCATCAGAACCTCTAGATTCAAGAATTTAAATCTTGCTTGTGACACAAATAAGACATGTTGATGAGACAGACCTGTGTCTTAGAGGATCTCCATGCTCTGGAACAGGCTACCCGTGCACATGTAGCAGAGTCCCTCCCTAATCGTATTTAAGTGCAAGCTTGACCATCAGATGGGAAATTGGAAATTCATCCCGTATCTGGCCCCCATGTCTCTGATACAGAGAGGCAGGCAGTAATGTCCAAACTAACATGCCCCCTCCATAACCTCTAGAAACTTCCTAACTAACATTCCCCTTCCTAATAAATGCCCACGATACATAGGGACACATTTGGTTTGGATTCCACAGCTAGGCTTATTAAGGCCCTGGTGGTCATTAGCTTAGTATAACCTATGAACCTATAAACATACTTTAAATAAACATAGGCTGTATGAGATTTGGGTATATATCATTTTATCAAATGGCAATTCAACGAATAACCACTCATCAAACACCTGTTTAATGAGGTTACTCTTCATTGAACGGCAAATTTTAAGCAGGTCAAACAAGCAGTTGGCCAACCGAGCGACCACAAAAAAAAATAAATAAATAATCCCACCGCATCCTCAACTAAATATATCAACTTTAAGATCACACTACAATGGGGAAAAGAGCAAATTCTAGACGGTGGCCAACCGCTGGTTTGCCCTAGTTAAAATTAACCATTCAATGAAGACTGGCTTTGCTAAATAGCTGTTCGACGAATGGCTATTCACTGAATAGCCATTCGATGAAATAATATAAACCCATGAGATTTCATATGTCATTTACTCTAAGTAGCCACCTCTGCTACAGGAAGGAATAAAAGTGGATGGTTATTGCATGGCAATATATGATTGGGCTGCTCTGCTACACGAAGGAATGAAAGTGGACGGTTATTGCATGGCAATATATGATTGGGCTGCTCTGCTACAGGAAGGAATAAAAGTGGATGGTTATTGCATGGCAATATATTACTGGCCTGGTGGAAAGACCAGAGCCATGATGTAGGCTGATGGAAAGGTCATGATATGTTACAGAAAGGATGGCAATGACCTGATATGTCATTTGACAGGGGCAACAGGTACTGATTGAGGTTTCTTTTTTGGGGATAAACTCTTGGATAGGCTTGTAAGGGGCCCAGGGCCATTAGCCTAGTAATCTCCCATGATCCATGATCCATAAGCTATGTTTGACTTTAGATGAACAGGAGCCCCATGGAGTGGTGGCCCAGTGGACTATAAAAGATAAATTGTATGGCGTCTTACTTAATGTTATATATGGCAAAAGGAGAAAGATGATGGGAAGATTATTTTTAATTTTATAATCACTGAGATTTGACTGCATTGTGCTCTCACAATATTTAATACAAATATGTAACAAAGCTGAGGGTTTAATGAATGCAGAGTTGGAAGGCTGCATACCTAGATAGGATTAGCGAAGGAGACATAGCAGGTAATTTCAGCATAAGTCATCATTTGCCAATAAGTTCTCTGGTCACTGTTGCTCTGGTTTTTGTTTTACACCATTTACCAATAAGCCAAGCACTGGATCACCTGATAGATGAATAAAGGTGTGTAGGAAGGTGGAAAGGAAGCACCAATCTTAAGACTACATGCCGTGAAGAACTAGATGTTACAGTAAATATGAAGCAAAACTCTCAACCTCAATCCACTCAGAGACAAAAATAATGATGGGACAATGACCTATAATTAGGGAGAAATTTTAAACATTGCTCTTATAAACTTAAAAAGTTGCTACAAGAACAGATTTGCCATAGTATGCATTTTTTGAAAGATATGAAGTTTTTAAGCTCAGATATGTGTCATTATTTAGTGACTTCAATCCTCAGTGATTTGCCAGAAAACAACACATTTTTGTAAGGAACAGACAAAGATGTGACACAAAAATGTGGATATTCTAACACTGGACAGTTGAGAGGTATGATTTGAAAGACAAACAGAGTGTAAATGATGTAATAAAATGATCTGCATTTTAGTAACATTGAAATAAGAAAACAAACATGAGACAGTAAGTGTGTATGACTATGCAATGTCTAACATAAAATGGTGATGGCAATTAAGATAAAGGATGGGACGCTTAATTATACAACAGGGCATGGAAATGTTAAGAAATAAAAGAACTGCAGCCAGCTCAGTAATGGGAGTATGTTTGTATGAGATTATACTGAAAATTTAAATTATCTCTTCATAGATATAAACTGTTCCAGTTTTTAGGTTTTTAGTTTTATTATTTTGAAGTAAGAATATAAATGTTAGAGCTGAAATGTCTGATACTAGCTGGCTTCTGAGAGATTAGCATCATAGTACATGCATGGTTAGGTCATTTGTACATCAGTCAGCTTTTAAGATAAGGGCTTGGACATTACAACACATTCAAACTTATTGTGAAAGAAAATGTATAGAATTCTTTCAGGAATTCACAACCATGTGGATCAGTTAATGTAAGCTGGAAGGCAGCACAAATGATTTACAGTTGGTAGGGAAAGGATACCTCAACCAGGGAATGTCATACCCCAGGGTTTGATAGACAATATGAAAATAGGTCAAGCAGTTTGACAAGCACAAACAAGAGAGTGAAACTAAGTATTATGGGCATTGTACACTGAAATATCAAGACTAGAGTGCATATCAAATGGGCATCCAAATGGAAATTTGATAAATGTCACAACAACTCATAGGACCACATTAAACTCATAACACCTTCATGCAGTTGCTTATAATACATTTCTTTCTGTACAAATTTCAGGTAGGCCTGTATGAACATGAGGAAGTGGAGAGGGTATGAGAACAACTGAAGAGGGAGTCAAAAGAAACCCACAATCAGTGCAAAAAATAATGACAAGAAAAAAAACAGGAGTAGGGCAATATGTGTTTGTTGTCTATAATGGAAGTTAGAACTACAGTCAGTGACAAAGAGATGCCTGTGTGAGGAAGCAGTAGACATAAGAGAAAGACAAGGAGTTTGGCACCATTAAGTGTGAAGATAAAGTGATATATGTTGAAGGAGAAGAAGTGGTCTGACAGAACCAAAAATATCACAGAAAGCCTTTTCTGATACTTTTGTAAGACACGAAGAGAAACTTTGAAATAGCCCAGCTATAAATGTTTAATGCATTGCAAAAAGGTGACGCTGTGTAGGTGGAAATGTTTAATGACTTCCATGTGTTGGTTTTATTGGGCATAGCTATGGCAAATACCAGGCTCCAATGGGCTGTCAGACTTGGATGGCAGGAATAGCTACCCAGTAAATGTTTAGAAGAAGAAAAGGAAATAAATACATTACAAAGCAAAGGGATGGACTGGACAGTCTGCCCCTACAGTACTACAGGAACTGGGAAAGGAGGCAGCGGTACATAGAAATAGCTAGTTATGCATCATTTTGGATGTGGAAGGTGCCAGGAGGTAGAAAAATAAGTTCTACCTTCAAATCTCAAAATACTTAAATACTGAATTTCAGTATCTCGAGACCACAATCACGAACTTCCATAATAGGGAACAATGACAACACCAAATATCAAAATACTGAACGTTCACAATATCGACATGAAGAACCAGAAGTAAAGACCTAATCCTCCCTGACATAAAATTCAAAAGCCAACTAAGTCAAAACACTTAACACTACTACATATGTTTAACTATGGAGGCAAGTCCCACTGTACCACCCACAACCCCGCTAACTAAATATATCAACTGCAAGATCACACTACAGTGAAGTAAAGGGTAACAACCAACAAACATGTATTACACCAACTACCTGTAATCTTTCCAACCCATTCACACACATCAAAAACACTCTATACACTAATACACCAGATTACAGTCACTAAACTTACCCTACAAAAAAGGAAACTAACTTTTCTGCTTAAAATTCTATATACCTACATAGCTTACCAGCAACTCACTGTTCCAAACTACACATCCGCCATACTGTTTATTTATTTATTTATTTTATTTATTTTATTTTACATTTGTTGACTGGGCTAGTCTAGCTGGATACATGTCCATTTTCAGTAGAGGCCCAGGGAGATAAGCTCCAAGAAATAAATAATAATAATAATAATAATAGTAATTAATATGACAGATCAATATATGAAAGGCTATACTTTCAAGTATATAAGTAAAAAAATATATATATATATATTTTTTTTTTTTTTTTTTTTTTTACAAATTAGAATACTTGTAGTGATTAATAACATAAGCATTAATTCTATAGAGGGTAATGTATAAAATAAGGTACAATATACATATATACATAGGATTTACATGCAATAACATAGTAAATTGAAGCATTAAGGGAAGATTGTGAAGGAGGTGGGGTGAAAATTAGTAAAAAGGAGAAAGTTAGTCGGGGTTAGTACAGGAGCATAGCCAGTGTTTGTTGAGAAATAGTTTTAGATTCCTTTTGAAAAGTGAGAGAGAAGTCTAAGAGGTGAGTACAGAGGGTAGTTGGTTCCATAGTTTACCAACAGAGTTACAGAACAAGGAGTCACCTGCTGAGTTGTTAGATTTGGTTGTACTGATCAGCAGTTTATTTGAGGAGCATAGAGTCTTAAGATTATTATAAGGGGTAATGAGGCTGGACAGTATTGGGGTGTTGCTGGGTTGATACAGGGTCTTGTGGGTTATAGTAAGTTGTTGAAATTGGAGCAATCTAAATATACAATCTAAAAACTTAAAGGGATAGTGCACAAATAACTAGTAAACTGGTTAACTACCAACACCAGTTCGACATTCTGACACTTAGGATTTTCAACTTGCAATGAAGCCAGCTTTTGACATTCTGGTCTCGAGATACTGAAATTCGATATTTCAGTATTTTGAGATTTGAAAGTAGAACCAAAAAATATGGTAATCTGGTGCATCTGTTCAAAAGCAGAACACAGAAACAGAAGTAGCAATTATTGACCAATGGTTATAACAGTGTAGCTGTGAGAAGTCAGTGAGGGACATTAGAAAGACGCTTCTGACAGATTTTGTAGGATGAATGGATTTATGGACCAGAATTGTCCTTTTATCACAGAGAGACAGCAGTGACAAACATCCTTGATTCACAGCTGCAAAATGATCACTATTCAAGAACATAGCAGCAAGATGGATGCGGTTTGCCAGAATCAGATGTACTCGTGAACTGGTGGACTGCAAATCAAGAATTTATTTATTTATTTATTTTACATTAATTCATCAGGCTAGTAGAATGGTGCCAGAACCATTTTCAGATGTGACTCATACCAAAGGCACAAAAATACAAAACTATATTAAATATACACAATAGTAGTACTATGGCTAAACATATACATGGTTCCTAAGTAGGTGGCCAAAGATAGTGGTGTGGAGGTGTTGTGAACTTCGAGGCCAATAACATGTAAATAGTTACACTGGGCTTATTGCAGGTTTGGATTTTCCAAATGGAAATGACACACTGATTTCTAAACAAGCTGAATCTATTCACTGTTGAAAAATGTTGAAACAACCCCACCTCACATAGTGACTGTACCAGTAAAACAAAAACTGCACTGCATATTTGAAAGTCTGTTTAAAGGAATCAGTTTTGAATTATCACATCAAACCAGCAGGTAAAATGTCTTTAAAACAAAAAAAAATATATGGTGGGAAGGGAAAAGTCAGTAGAATGTCGCATCTCTACCTAGAACACTCAGTAAATTTAAGGGATGCAAAACTTTACAGAAAACTCAAAAAGTCATGAGATGTGAATTTGGGATCACTTCCAACAAAAGACAAGCAGTCAGAGGGAAAAAATATCGTAAAGGAAAGAATTAGATATCGACAAGGCAAGAAGGCTAGAGAGATGACAAAAAACAGAATAGTCAACAAAAAACAGCAAATACATTTTCATTTAAAACACAAAAACTGGAATATTATCAAAGGTAACATGGATCTTTAGATTAATGGGGGACAAACCCAAATTTGCCTTTAAGAATACCTTTAACATATAAAGGTGTTTACATAGGGACAATTTTAAGTTTGACAGCATGAGTAATAGTATGAGGCCAAAAGGAATGTACAAATGCAGGTTTTGTGTGGCTTGTAGATACATTCTAGAAGGCCCTTTTATAGAATTGCCCCATATAGACAGAACTCTATCAGTTAGGGGTGTTTATAATTGTAATATATAAGGGATTGTCTATATAGCTATTTGCTGATTCTGTAGGGAATTGTATGTAGGTATGTCCACTGGGTGTTTATACCAAAGAATTAATGAACATGTATATGCCATTACAGTTAAAAATGATAACAATGCCCTATATAGGCATACTGTTAGTTGTCCTTGTGAAGATAGGTGAAGGCTGTCAGCCTAGCCAGGTAGAATTTTGTAGATAATTCTGCCATTTGTAAATATTAATGTAAGCCACAGGCTTGTTCTCTTAAATGTGAAAAGACTGCATTGGATATTGAATTGCAAAAATGTAACAACAGTGCACTCTGCTGTAAGAAAGCTAAGTCAAGCATTTTATGACTGTCTTAGATGTCAAAATTCAGAGCCGATATATCTAGAAGGAGGCATCCTGCCTATTGTTTTAAGACCAGAGTTAATTGGTAGAATTTGCATGTATACATGTCCTTTATTGCTCTGGTCTCTGACCAGGTGTAAAGAATGTAAACTGTAGTTTCTGTTAGCCTGGGAACACCAGAGAAGTGTGAAGAATGATGTCATATGAAGCAGCTCTGTGTTATCAGTTTAAAGAGAGAGAATCAGAGAGCTCAGAGCTCAGTGCATGTGTCTTGAGAACATTCAACTCACCACTCTGCCTGTTCTATATGCAAGTTATTTAAAACTCTGTTTTCTCTTAGAAATAGCTAGGAATTAGAAAGATTAGACTAAGTATTTTTCTGTGTTGATGTTACAACTTTTCTACGATATTATTTTAAGTATTTCTCTGTGATCTCTGAACTCTTGACTAGCACTGTGTAGTAAGAAGTATTATCTTGTGGTTTTGTTATTTATTATTAAATATTTTTAAACCTTTCAGCTGTGGCTGTTTTGTGTAGAGATAATTTCAGCTCTAAGAGTACATTGCATGTATATAGTGATGCTGTACCAAGTGACTCCAAATAAGTCTTGGCTGTTAGGTCACACCATTTGGATAATAATATTGCACAGTAATAACTGCACACCCTTTTAAGGGCCTTTGAGTAGCTGATAAATAATTAGTGGGTGGTGGCAGTTGGTACTACCTTTTAGACTGGGCAGAAAAGGGGCACAGCTGGAGAACCTGTGCCAGCCTTCCCGAGGAGTGTCTGTGTGGTTGTGTAAACTCTTATCTCCAAGTATGTGTGTGTGTCAGCTACTTGGCCAGGGACACGAAGCAATGGTTGGATAGAGAAGGGGCTGGAGGTTTTAGCTTTCCCACTAGGCTGAGATCTGGACACTATAGCTGTACCAGTGGGGAGTCTTATTGGGTACCTGGAGAGAGAGAGGCAGAAACCAACCCCAGACTGACTGTGATTTCTGCATGCTTTTAAGGGAAATGGTACTTTACTGTGTGTGTATTTATTATCCTTTCTCTATATGGATACCCCTCACTGGTGTTAGTGGTGAGGATTGAGGCTACTTGATTGCTGGGCCAGTGCACGGGTGTCACATATTCATTGTTTGGCATTGGTGGGATATCCACCCCACATAATAACTGGCTGGCAAATACTAATTGGCTTGTAGTGGTGTGGGTACAGTGAATTCCTGTAGCTTGTGTACAGTGATCACTGAAGGTGTTTTGCACTCAAAATCAGCCACGCATTGAATACTCAGAGTTCAGATCACAATTGTTTTATTTCTTTTGTTAGCTTAGCTAGTCAGGGAGTGCAGGCAGCATGTCAGCAGAGGAGTATGGAAAGCTGACAAGGAGCCACCTGCCTGTGATGTGCCAGGCTAGGGGATTGGTGCATGGAAACCTGACTAAGGCAGACATGATTGCAGCTTTGGTCACAGCTGCATCAGAAAACAGCAACCAGGAGGACGATCAGACTGGCAGTGAAGATGTACCACCCTCAGAGAATGGACAGCTTAACCTTTCTGCAGAGGACTTAAAATCCATCTGGAGCTAAAGAGACTTGAGTTGGAGGCCAGGCATTTGGAAATAGAAGCAGCTGAGAGACTGAGACATCTGCAGGCTGAGGGGAATGAGAAACTTCTATGCTTGGAAGCTGAGGAAAAGGAGAGGCAGAGGCATCATGAGAAGGAGATGCTGACTCTTCGCCAGAGTCATGGAGGTAAGGGAAGGGGGGGGAGTAACTGGACTCCAGAAGCACAAAAGGTCAGTAAATTTCTTCCGCAGTTTAAAGAGGGGGATAATTTTGATAGTTTCATTCATATGTTTGAGAGGGTATGTAAACAGTATGATGTTGACCAAAGGCTCTGGGTATGGTTCCTGATCCCCTTACTCTATGGTAAAGCTGTAACTGTGTGGTCTAAACTTGCTGATTGTGAATATTTTGATTATACTGCTGTTAAAAATCACTTGTTACAATGTTTTAAACTAACACCTGAAACATATGCAAAAAAGTTTTGTGAGCATAGATGCAAGGCAGATGAAAACGTGTGTGAATATGTTGCTGAACTGAGCACTTATTTTCATAGGTGGGTGAGTGGATGTCAGGTCACCACTTTTGAAGGGTTGGCAGACCTTTTGGTGAGGGAACAAGCACTTAGCACTTTGCCTCAGGACATGAGGATCTGGTTAGGTGATAGACAATGCGCTACTTCAGATGACTTGGGGAAGAAGGGAGACCTATACCTAGCAAGCAGGACATCCCTGCACAGGAAAGGGACCCCCAGGACTGCTCATGGGTCTAAAGGAACTCATGGTGTGTAGCAAAGACTGCCACAACAGAATCTTCCAGTAGCAGGGGAAGCCACTAGTCCAGGTACACATCCAAGACCTAGGGTTAAATGTTTTTAATGCATGTTTTTAATGCAACCAGTGGGGTCATGTGGCATACAGATGTCCACAGAGGCCAGAACCCTTGGTCAACATTATATCATTTACATACCCTTTCAAACATATGAATGAAACTATCAAAATTATCCCCCTCTGTAAATTGTGAAAGAAATTTACTGACCTTTCTTTTTTTCTGGGTTCAGTTACTCCCTTCCCCATTACCTTCATGACCCTGGAGAAGAGTCAGCATCTCCTTATCATGTTACCTCTGCCTCTCATTCTCCTCAGCCTCCAGATGTCGCAGTTTCTCATTTTCTTCAGCCTCCAGATATCTCAGTCTCTCTGCTGCTTCTGTTTCCAAATATTTGGCCTCCAGTTCAAGTCTCTTTAACTCCAGATGGATTTTTAAGTCCTCTGTGGAAAGGTTAAGCTGTCCATTTTCTGAGAGTTGTACATCTACAGGGCCAGCCTAGTTGTTCTCCTGAATGCTGGTATGCAATGCACCTGTGCCCAAAGTTAAAAATATTTTGCCTTAATCAGGTTGACATGCACCAGTCCTCTAGCCTGGCACATCTCAACCAACTGGCTTCTTATCAGCTTGCCATACTACTCTGTTGACATGCTTGCCTGCTCTCCCTGACTAACTAAGCTAACAAAAAATAAATAAATAAAACAATTGTGATATGAAACTCTGAATGTTCAATGTTTGGCTAATTGAGAGTACAAACACATTCCTTAGTGACAACTGTTTAGAAGCTACAGGAATTCAATATCCACACCACTATAAGCCAATTAATATGTGATGTGGCTAATCCACCACTGTCAACCAATTAATATGTGATATAGATGTCCCACCACTGTCCACCAATTAATATATGATGCCCCTGCACTGGCCCAATAATCAAGGAGCCTCAGTCCTCACCACTGGCAAGATTGGGGAATATACACACTGATAAGATGACACGTACACACACAGCAAAGTACAATTTACCTTAAGAGCATACAGAGACCACAGTCAGTCTGGGGCTGGTTTCTCTCTCTTTCTCCAAATCTCCAGTAAGACTCCCCACTGGCACAGCTAGATGATTGAGATCTCAGCTGAGTGGCCAAGCCAAAATGTCCAGCACCCTCTCTGTCCAACTAGTGCTTCATGTCCCTGCCCAAGTAGCTGACACACACACACACACACACACACACACACACACACACACACACACACACACACACACACACACACACACACAGACACTCACACACTCTTTGAGGTTTGATTTATATACAAACACACACACTCTCCTTGGGAAGGCTGGCATAGGTTTACTAGCTATGCGCCCCTCTGCCCAGACTATAAAGTAGTTTACACTGCCACCAACCACTCATATCAACTACTTTAGGCCCTTAACAAAGGGTTTCCAATCCTACTGTGTAATATTACTGTTAACCAAATGGTAGTCTGACCAAGAGCAAAGCTATTTAGGAGTGGTCTGTGCCATGTCACCAAATACAAATGCAAGTACTCTCAGAGCTTAAATATGTCTCACAAATAGCCACAAACATAGGTTTTAAATATATTTAATAATAAATAATAAAAGAACAAGACAATACTAAATATGTATTCAGTTACATCAGAGTTCAAAATCACTGGAAATATTTAAAACAACATTGCAGTGCAGTCTCACATAAATACAGAAAACATCTAACCTAATCTTTACTATATTCCTAACTATATCTAAAAGAGATACTATGCCCTAAATCTTACTTACATCAAGGCAAGTGCAGATGCTGATGATGAACGGATGTTCTTGCTTGGTTCAAGACAAAATATAGAATGCACAGTATCTCTCTGAGAGAGTTGTTAAATCAATATTGAATATTACTGCTGGGTTAGCTTGGATGATATCACTTTTTCTCACCTGACTTAAGTTCCCATGCTAAACCCCCCATTGTATCATTTGACATCTCCTTGTGAAAAATACATAGTCATCAGATGTTTGCAGTTGTTAGAAGACATAAAACAATAAAAAAAACTTACAAAACAATGCAGAAGGCACCCTAGTTCTAGACATCCTGTCTCCTTGTTGCATTGAACCTAACTTTTATAGCACAATCGTGAAGCAATTTAATTTCAACTTATTTTCTTGAAGCTTTTCAAGTTAACCATTTATATCCCAGTTTCTACTGTTAAAGCATATACAGTTGCACAATTGCAATAGTTTATATACATTTCTGTTCTAAGCCGGCAGGGCATGCAGTGGTTACATTTTAGCTCAGTACTTTACACACACTTCTGTATGAATCATATCAGTATTCACAAATAACATAGAATTATTCACAAAATTCCAGATACCTGGGTTGGCAATATTTCTCTATATCACACAGTTTCTCAACAGATACAGATTAACTCCTTCCTTTTACATTTGTTTTCATTAGTTGCTATTACATGTAAACATTTAAACATTTTTTTAATTAATTTATTTGTGTTTTGATATTTCACAGTATGTTTTATACCACTGCAAAATGTCATACTCACTGAGATCATTAGAAGTCATTATTTTATATATGCAATGTTATGGCTTCTATACCCTTCGTCTCAGTTCATTGGAACTACATGTGTCATAGATCTGATTACCAGATGTGTATATGTTTTTTTTTTCCCGTTGCAGCTTTAAATGTATTTGAACTGTTTTTTATTTATTCTGTATTTTTAATATATGTTTTTGTCTGTACTTTGACCATAGAATCAAGGTTGTGGCTAAAAAGAGTCCTAGGAGCAGACCTCCTATGTGGTTAACAAATGTAAAATAAATAAAATGAGCATATCTGGTTCCCAACGAACATCAGAGGAGATAGCACCATATGTGCATTCTAAAAGACTGCATTCTCCCCTGAGTTTGTGGATGCCATAGGTTGAACCCATATTGCCTGACCTATACCATTGGTTCCTATGAGGTAACTTCCCACAGGGTCAGCTAGGTGTTAGTTGAATGTATATAATAGTCAGAGTTGCATACGTGTAGCAGTCTTGCTGTGACCATGCCACATGTAATGATTTGTCTTGGTGTTGCATATGATGCTACTAAACCATGGATGAAGATTCCCATTCATAACCACCATACAGTGGTAGAAATGTGATCTGACACGACCTATGCTACAGCCAGAAATGTTGTAGCAAGAGTCTTTGGACTTTTTAATGGTATATTTGGCTTGTTTATGCACCCCTCAGTGGGGCAGTACACTGTAGCTTGGAGATATGCAGCACACATTTGTAGAGTGTACATGCTGCATGTCAGAGTTCTGTGTAGATACAGGTTAACAACACCATATCAGGGCAAGCTATAAATGAAGCCAAAGTAGTAAAATTAACAGGGCCTGGGTGGGTACAGGAGACAAAAGAAGAATGGAAATGTAGATGAGGAGGTATGTGCACAGTCCATTGTAACACTGATGTAGTAACAGCATCTAATCCACAACTATGAGCCATGACATAGAAAACACCAGAATAATCTGATGCATGCTGTACCACTGAAGCTATGCAATGCAGTGCATGGTCTGGTTAGTGGTTACTCTGTGAATCAGACATTAGCAAGCCCTCATATAGTGGTGGGTGGCGAGGGCATAGCCATCATTACTTGTTTAAGTGGAGGGACACAGTATCAGGTAACTGCAACACTACAATATGGGATAAGGTCACAGCAGATAACTGCAATAGCCACATACTTTGTGAGGTTATTGGGTATCTGGATCCCTATAGGGCAAGAGTGTGATGTCACTATGTGATCATTGTGGGTAGGCAATGCACCATGGTTGGAGCTATCTTGTAGCAGGGAAGGGGATGAACGATAGGACTTGCAGGGCCACCTTGGCCTGGCATCTTGTGGGTAGAGCCTAATGAATGGTTCTGCCCACAACCAGGGATACCAGGAAATGTGGTGACATGCAACACCAAAGATGCATCTGCAGCACAGTGTGCCCTCTGATATAGGACACTCCTTGTACATCCACTCCATGACTGGGTTCTCCTATGACCTTGGATCACACTAACATTATGTTTTCATAATTCTCCTGGTCAATTGGATCTTGCAAATGGGAACAGTCCCCAAGAGCACTGCGTATAACATAAATTAAATGTAAATGAAAATGTAACCAAAATAAATCCACTGGACAGGTAGAACAGGATCAAAATAAAACACCATACTGAGCAAAAAAAGCCTTTTATTATCACTTTCATCCCCAAAGGAACGTCTTCAGAATGAACATTAAAACACAAAACTTTTCTCTTAAATAAGGTTAAAAAAGAAGTTATGTACTCACCATAATGTTCCATCTGAGTAGGTAACTTCATTTGTCAGCAACCTGTGGGATATCGGATCTGGTTCGGATCCGAGCCGGCAGCTTTTCCAAGCTAGAGATCTGAGCTCCTAGCTCCTCCCCCTTACCCATAATACCCTGCTACCTCCTTCCAGTCCTCAGATCGAGTTTGCCAATTAGCACACCATAGCAAAGACAACAACAATCTGAACATCCTAACCTGAAATCAACTAGGAGTGAAACATCAATCCTGAAGGATACAAACTACCGGTTAGGGGGATGGAGGGGGGGGTCGGTTGCTAACAGATGAAGTTACCTACTCAGATGGAACTTTATGGTGAGTACATAACTTTTTTATCTGAAGTAGTTAACTTCATTTGATCAGCAACCTGTGGGACAGAGTCCCCAGCTACCAAAACTTGGGAGGTCCTCAAGGAAGGATATTCTGGAGCACTGCAGAGCCAAATGATGCCCTCCCCCTGGATATCAAGTCCAACTTATAATGAGTAATAAAGGTATGAGAGGAAGCCCAAGTGACCACAGAACAAATGTCATCCAAGGGCACCCTAGACCAAAAAGCAGAAGAGGTAGCCACCGAACGCGTAGAGTGTGCACGAACTCCCATGAGCTCTGGTCAACCAGAGATTTTATATGTATGCAAAATGCAGTTGTAAATCCACCAGAGTTACTTTTGTTATTGGTCTACCCAAAAAGGGCTTGGCAAAGGAAATAAAGAGCTGCTCCGATTTCCGAGAAGCAGCCGTCCTATGCAAATAGAAGTGCAATTGTCTATGCACATCTAAAGAATGGAGTCTGTATTCCCCTTTGTTCTGGTAATTAGGGAAAAGACAGGCAGATTAACGGATTGGTTGATGTTAGCTTCAGAAGCCACTTTTGGTAAAAAAAGAGGGATTAGTCCTGAGGGAAACTCTGTCTTTATGGAAGACAAGACAAGACAAGATAAGGAGGTTTGGTACAAAGGGCCTGAAGCTCTGATACCCTTCTAGCTGAGGTGATAGCAATCAAGAAGGCAGTTTTCCAAGACAAAAACTTTAAATCAGCTGAGGCTGCAGGCTCAAAAGGTGGACCAGTAAGAGCCTGAAGAACTAATGTTAGATCCCACGGAGGAACCGCATTCTTGACTGGAGGTCTTAGTAGAAAAGTACCTTTCAAGAAGGTCTTGCAGATCTTAGAGGAAGCTAAGGGATGAAGATTATCTCCAATGTGGAAGTGGGAAATAGCTGCCATCTGAACCTTCACGCTTGAAGAACTGGCCCCTCGATTGAAAATGTGGGATAGAAACTCGAGAACTGCTGGAATAGGAGCTGTAAAGGGATCCAAATTTCTTTGCTCGGCCCAGATAGAAAAACGTTTTCATTTACTGTTGTAGACTTTCCTGGTGGAAGGCTTATGTGCGGCCACCAGGATGGATTTAACTGTGGAAGAGATTCCGGGAGTCCTGGCCACTAACAGAATTGGATCAACCAAGCAGAAAGCTTGAGGTCGTCCAGGTTCGGGGTTTCTAATCCCAAAGGATGAGAAATCAGATCCAGGATGGGATCTAAGATCCAAGGAGGAGCTAATAGATGAGACCGCAGGTAAGGAAATCAGGTTTGATGAGGCCAGAATGGGGCTATGAGGTTAACTCTGCTCCCCAACCGACGAGCTTTCTTCAAGAATTTTGTCATTAATGGGAAAGGAATATAGGAGTAAAGAAGACCAGATGGCCAAGCATGAACTAAATCGTCTCTGGGGGTCTACCCCGGTGGGGGAATCAGAGCGAAAAACTCACTGCACTTTGCATTCGAAGGCGACGCGAACAGATCGCAGCAAGGTTGACCCCAATTGAGGAAGATCCTTTTCGCTACTCAGGGGTTCAGAGACCACTTGTGAGGTGAGAGGATAGTTCGACTCAGCTTGTCCCCTAAAAGGTTGAACCGACCCGGAATGTGCTTTGCCAGCAGAAAGCGGTTGGTGGATATCGCCCATTCCCAAACTCTCATGGCCTCTTGGCAGAGCGGGTAAGACCTGGTTCCCCCCTGTCTGTTGATGTACCAGACCACTGACATGTTGTCTGTCTGAATTGCAATAGTCACTAGAGGAAGAAGGGCATGGAGAGCCTGCAACACTAGAAGCACAGCCCTTATCTCCAGAACATTGATATGCAGAACAGTCTCTGTTGGGGTCCATGTGCCTTGGACGGTTCTGCCCATGCAATGCCCCCCCACCCTAGGCGGGAAGCGTCCATGGTCACTGTGGCTTGGGGTAGAGGCATCAAGAAGGGGCGCCCTTCCTGAAGCTCTCGGGAATGGAGCCACCAAAGCAGAGATTCCCTGCAAACTCTGCTGAGGGGAATAGGCGAAGATAGCGGATGTAGAAGGATGGACCATTGAACCTGAAGGGTCCATTGAAGAATCCTCATGTTCAAGCAGGCTAGAGGTGAAAGATTGATAGCTGCCGACATAGACCCTAGAGCCCTCAGGACTAATTCTGCCGGTGGGGCTGGAGACTGTAGAAGAGCTAGGACGTGGAGAGACAGGTTGCAGAGTCTGTCCGGCGTCGAGAAAACCTTTGACTGAAGCGTGTCTATTCTGGCCCCTATGAAATCCAAGACCTGAGCAGGCTGAAGGGATGATTTTTTTTGTAGTTTACAGTGATCCCCAATTGGTGGGCCAAACGCAGGAAATAATCCCTGGCCGAACATAGTAGATGCCTGGTGGGGGTGGTGAGGAGCCAGTCGTCCAGGTAAGGAAAGACATGTATTCCCTGAAGCCTCAGGTGGGCCACTACAACTGCCATGACCTTGGTGAACACCCTGGGGGCTGTGGTGAGACCACAGGGGAGGACCCTGAACTGATATTGGCTGGCTCCCAGCCGAAAGTGGAGAAATCTCCTGGATCGCTTTTCCATTAGAATGTGGTAGTACGCATCCTTGAGATCTATGGAGCACATCCAGTCGTTCTCCTGCAGAATGGGGAGAATAGGTTGAATGGTGACCATCCGGAACTTTTCCTTGGCAACTGACAGGTTCAGTGTAGACAGGTCGAGAATTCGCCTTAGGTCCCCCGTCTTTTTTGGCACCAAAAAGAACCTGGAGTAAGTGCCTGATCCAGACTGGTCTGGGGGGACGTGCTGGATGGCTCTTTTTCTTAGCAGCTCTTTTATCTCTAAGGTTGCTGCCTCCCACTGATGGGGTGGGACATCTGGGAGGCACCCCAATAGAGGAGGAGGATTCAGGAAGGGAATGGAGTAACCTCTGGATATTATCTGGAGCACCCAGCGATCTGTTGTGATGGACTCCCAATGTGCTAGATGCTCTGAGAAATGCCCCCTGACTGCCTCCAGAGAGGAGCAGTCAGGTAACCCCTCAGGGCTGCTGCGTGGGTTGATCGGAAAAGGGTTCCCTCAACCCAAAATTCTTGGGCCCCCCTCTGTCTCTGGGCCGGCATCCACCTTGTCCTCCCCTGCCTCTGAAGGACAAAGGATCCAGAGCGAAATGGGATTGTTGAGATTTCCAGACCACATCTTCTTTTGTCCTCTCTGGTTCCTAGTGAAGGACCTTTGAGGAGCCGAGAAACAGATTCCGATGGCAGACGTCTTCCCATCTTTCTCGCTCTGGAGAAGCATATCGTGGACGGTCTTGCCAAACAGCGAAGAACCGTCAAAGGGAGCATTCGCGAAGGACGCCTTGAAGGGTTCTGCAAAATCACAGAGACGGAGCCAGGCATGACGCCGTAAGGCGATGCCTGCTCCGCTGGCTCTAGCAGCTCCCTCTGTGGCATGGGAGAGAAGCTGCACGGAGGTGTTGGATATCGACTTTAGAGTGGCCATTCATGTTGAGAAGGTTCGCTTGTCCTCGGCCGACATGGACTCTGAGGTCGACCCAGCGAACTCCTTAATTAGGTCTCGCTGGAGCCGAATCACGTGTGTCAAGTAGTTCACCGCCCTTATGGAAAAGGTGGCTGAAGCGAACATCCGCTTTCCAATGTGGTCCATCTTCCGAGACTCATTGTCTGGAGGATGAAGTGAGAAACTTTCCTGCGCTAGTTCCTTCTTGGTGGCAGCCACCACCATGGCATCCACTGGGGAACCTTTGCTCCATGCTGTCCTGTCAGAAGGGGGGCTGAGGATTTTGTCTGGTCTCCTGGGTATCGGCTCTATAGTGTCCGGCTCCTTCCACACCCTGGTAGTTATAAGGTCTACCAGGGGGTCATCCGGAGGGGACACCCAAGAGGTAGATGGGCCTGCGTCAAATGCCTCCAGAAACACAGACTTGTCCGAGGAAGGTTTTTGGGCTGACCACCCCCCTTTAATTCACAGCATCTCCATGAGACATCCCCAGGGGGTGACCTGGGGGGAACCTTCCTCTTCCTCCAAGTCAGTGTCTTCTGTGAGAGACTCAGGGGAGTCCAAGTGCCACCTCTTGCACTTTCGTTTGTGAGGCACCTCCTCAGGGGGGCTGTCTGAGGAGGGCTCACCAACCAGATCCTGTTTCTCCAGGGGAACCATCTGGGGCATAGGCACAGACTGTCCCTGGGGCCAGATGATGGAAGGCAGGCCCGTCAGCGAGGGAATGGTGGGTGGATCCGTAGCATGAGCCTGGGGCCTCAAATCCCTCAAAAGGACCCTCTCTATGACGTCAAAAGCCGAGGGCGAACTGTTCTCCCTGGGATCCGAGAGCAGCCCACTTGAATCCGACGTGCAGATCGGCGCCGGAGTCAACGGAATCGGATCCGACAGGGCAGTGTGCTCCGACCGAAAAGGAGCTGAAGACACACTAACCCTTCCAGATCCGAGGCTCGGCTCACAGCCCCGAGAGCTCAGATCCAAAAAGGGACCCAACAAACTCGAGGATACAGTCGGCGTCGAAGCAGCGAGTGCTATCGGCACCGACACCCCGGCTCCGACACTGCCCGGATCCGATGGCTCCAAAACCCGATAGTGGATCAGAGAAGGAGCAATGGGGGGTGAAGAAGGGGGCCGAGCTCCCCCCCAGGGGGAGAGGCAAGAGCACTCCCATCTGCATCTGGGCCTGGAGGAAGCGGCGCATCATTTAGTTCATGTCCGCATCCGAAAGGCTCCTGGTGGATCTGGAAGAAGCCACTGAGGCTGGTCGGAAAGGCCGCCTCAATGACCTCGAAGGTGACCGGGTCTCCTCCTCCGGTTCCGGAGAAAAACATGGAGAGTGAAGCCGAGAGGGGGAAGAACTGGAGGCCTTCAGGGGAGAGCGGAGTTGCTTAGCCGGCTGGGCCGAGGAGGCAGAATCTGTCCGCCGCTTGTGGCTCTTATGCCTCTCCCTATCATGATCCTTATCTTTCCTGTCCCTTTTTCTAGAGTCCCTCTCTCCCTGGACCGTAACGGGAGGTTGAGTCCCGGCCAGGGGAGCAGGAACAGAAGGTGGAACAGCCGCAGCTGGTACCAGAGAGGGAGAGGAGGACGAAGTAGAATCCACAGGCATAAGGCCCACCAGGATTAGCTTGGTCCTCCTGTCCTTCAAAGCCCGGGGGTTAAAGGCCGCACATATTTTGCAGCCTGAAGAAAGATGTGCTACCCCCAGGCATATAACACACTGAGTGTGGCCATCGGCTGGGGACAGCTTATGGCCACACTCAGTACATTTAGAAAATATGGCTTTAGGGCCTTCAGCCATCTTGCACACACACACACACACACACACACACACACACACACACACACACACACACACACACACACACACACACACACACGTCTTCACACACAGAAAGGAAAGGGGGAAAAACTAACTAACACTACCAAAAAAAAAAGAGAAAGAGCAATATTTCTAACTATAGGTAGAAAGGACACACACAGACACACTATATTTAAAAGCTGTAAGAAAAAAACTAGCTTTATAACCCTCTAACTTTACTCACAAACCACCAAGAGCTCGTCTCTCATGCTTCAGAAGCCACGGCAAATGAGATCTGAGGACTAGAAGGAGGTAGCAGGGTATTATGGGTAAGGGGGAGGAGCTAGGACCTCAGATCTCTAGCTTGGAAAAGCTGCCGGCTCAGATCCAAACCGGATCCGATATCCCACAGGTTGCTGATCAAATGAAGTTAACTACTTCAGATCACACCTTAGATAATTGCACATTACACCATAAATAACTTAATCAACCATTCAAAAAATGGTCAAATTATTCCAAATCAAAAAATAGTAATAATACATAAAACAAATAAAAAAAATAAAAGAAAACAATAAACCATTAAGTTATGCTGAACCATGCAAATATTATAACAATCTTTTATAACAAACTTTTACAAACTTTTAACCTCCTATTCTTTAAGAAACATTTTATGCTAGTGGAATCATTCATACCTGGCAGTTTATCTGATGACAATCTTAACTGCCAAGCAGTCTCCTTTTGTTCAACCTGATCTTTATAACAACCCCCCTCAAATTCCTAGGTACATGTTCCAAAATAGAAAATAAAAACTTTTTGTATTCAGGACTGTGATGCCCATGCACTGGCCCAACAATCAAGGAGTCTCAGTCCTCACTACTAACACCAGTGAGAGGCGTCCATATAGAGAAAGGATAATAAATACACACACAGTAAAGTACAATTTCCCTTAAGAGCACACAGAGATCACATTCAGTCTTTGGCTGGTTTCTCCCTTTCTCGCCAGGTCTGGTAGTCTGTGAGAGACCCAGACAGACTTCATACTTCCAGCCAGGACTGGTGAGGTAGTTACTTCACGGAGGGAGCTACCCTGTAGCAGTGAGATTGAAGGTGAGCCACAGCTGCTTGTGGGTACTGATGTTCCCTTAGACAGAGTGACTACAAGGGCAGAGGTGAGTAGTAGTAGTACCCAGGCTGACAGTGAGGCACTACTGTCAGATAATACCAGATATCCTGTGGAAGGGGAGCTGAGAAGGATTATTAAGACAGAGTTGAGGCAGCTCAGCTCTCAGACCCTACATTACAAGGCCTGAGGGAGGTAGCTAGTGAGGCACCTAATTCTCAAGGGAAGGGGGAATCTGTATACTGGGACAGAGGGTTACTGTATAGAGAGTGGACCCCTGAAGAAGAGCTAGAGGGTGAGAGAAGTCATATTGTGGATTTGGAGAATGAGGGAGAAACCAGCCCCAGACTGACTGTGGTCTCTGTGTGCTCTTAAGGGAAATTGTACTTTACTGTGTGTGTGTACTTGTCAACTTCCCAGTGTGTACATTCCCCACTGTTGCCCGTGGTGAGGATTGAGGCTCCTTGATTACTGGGCCAGTGCAGGTGTGTCACAAGCTAGGTATGATGGGATGTTTTGAAATGTCTCACACTGGTAATTTGTCTAATTTCTTCAGGCAAAGAGTTCCGGCATGATGGAGAAATTTTGGAGAAGGATGTCTTACAGGTAGCTGGAGTATAAGGTGGGAGGTTAAATAGTAAGGATTCTAATTTTAAAGTAGTACAAAAGGGTTTTAATTATCACTTTATTAAGGAGACATAGACAGTACTTTGCATGAGTATTTTGAAGGTGAGAGCATTAAGGAGAACAGCCCTAGATGCAACCTAGATGGTAACCATTTCCCTTTGCTCATTGTAAGACAGCAGTGTTTATTTTTGCTTAAAAAGTAAATAAAATAAAGTACAGAGGAAGTGATTAAATATTCATGAGACAAATGTTCATAATTTACTTAATGTTTCCTGTAGGTAACTGGAAGGTTCCTATAGCTACAGTCCAGTTCTGCTTGTGGGAAGCACAGTTCATTTAGGTCCTGTAGTGTATCCCTGTTGACACTAAAACAACTGTCTTCCGCTTTGTCAGGTGTTGATATATTAGCTATTATTAGCATCACAGGGGGTCTCTGCAATATGTAACATTGCTAACATTGTCAGCATTAACTCCAACAGTAACTATTACACAGGCTGCTGACGTATTGCTGCTATTTTCCCTAATGTCACTTCTGGTTTATACTCCATAAATCACATCATTCGAACCTGGTGAACGTGAGTACAGTGTAAATATTTTACCTGTCTATGAATCGCCCTACTATGTTAGTCTCCTACATTCTTTGTGCTGCCCTTTTGTATGGGATTTTTCATTTGCATGTAATTATGGGCTCATTTACATCTTGTGCGTATTGTAAAATTTCAACTACTGTGCTTTTATGGAATCAATGTCATCGACTCACACACACTCTAATTGCTAACTGTGCTATTTTGCACTATGTGTTATGCAACCTGCGTATACATCCTAGCCTAAAACATAAACTGTTGATTAACTGAAACAGTTCTTAGCCTCAAAAAGTATCATCAAAGTAGAACTTAGTGTACAATATATATATAATCTATGTTTTCCTCATTTTTTTTATCAATAAAGGTATTTAAAATTTACTAAAGAAACCAATTTAATTTAGACTGCACTCGTGTAAGCTAAATGACAATAAAGTTTACTTTTTGACTTTTTGACTTTGATTAAACAACTAATGTTCTCATGGTGCACAGGGATAAAACTCTTACTTCACCTCAAATATCCAATGTATGATCATCAGCATGGGTACTGTTGGGACCCAAGTGGGAGGGTGGGAGTGAATGACCAACATTGATTCACCCATTCTGGAGGGGGAGGTAGCCTAGTGCTGCAATAAATCAACTTTACAAGCCAGGTGAACTCTGTGCTTCATAAATGCTATGATGCTTAGTTGGGAAGTTGTGTATTCCCAGAAGTACCCATGCTTCTCCCACAGGCAATGATCACAGGGCAAAGCTGCTACAAGGGGGCAAGAGTTAGGCACACTCCTTAGCAGCAGTACGATGTTGCACCAATGTTTTTGATCTCCTCACCAGCCCCAGAAATGGGTGTGAATGAGCCTTAGCAGGCTAAAATGGGTCTGGTAGAGCAGGTGAATGAAGATTAGAATTGATGGCAGCCGATGGCCAGATGTGGGGAAGGAGGTAAAAAGGAAACCTAAGCAACTATGGACATGTCATTATGGACATTTTTAAGGCATTAGTAGAATTAATCAGTTTTGGCCACATTACCTCTGAATACCCATGGCTTTTTATTACTTTTTAAGTCTGTATTGTTACATTCAAGTAGCTGAAACATTTGATGCCCTTAAGGGACCATTTGCATGTATGCCATGGGCCTACATTACAGCATTTTTTTGCAGTTTTTACTGAATGGTTTATTTGTGTGACTTTTACCCTTTGGTTTGGTTGTCATATTAGATGTTACATCTTGTATTTGTATTTATTTTAATGACTTTTGAGGACTAGATGTTGCAACAATCAAAGTAATTTGATGTCAGTATTTTCTTCTTATTTGTTGATGGATATTGCAAAACAAATAAAAGAGGGACAACAAAGTATTTTCAGCAGAACAAACATGATTCAGCACCATATTAAAAGCATTCCAGGAGAAAAGGTGATTTTTTTTTTTTGCTGCACTTTGACCCTATTGTCATTTGACAATCAGCTCCTTCCTGGTTAAGGAAACCAGTTTGTTCCTCATCACCTTGGCAAGGATGAACAGGGATGGGCCATCATCATCTAGACAGCCATCCGGGGTGGTATTCATTTTCTTGTTTTCTCCCTGCCTCTAACTTGCACACACATGTCGAGGCACATGGGAGAGGTGTGCACTAAGCCATCAATGGAAGACATCCCCTCACTTCTGCAAGGGATGTTCTCACCATGCAGCTCTATGTTTTTCCTTCCAGCATGAGTGGTGGTCTGTCTGGTCTCCACCACAGATATTATTCTGAACAGTGTGCCAATGAATGCATGCAAAATCATCCCACTGTCCTGGGAAAGACATGTGGGCCATGCCTCTTCACTCGTCCCCCTCCATGCCTGACTCCTTCACTTCCTGGGCTGCTCAATGATGCATGGTCACCTAGCTTACAGTCAAGGCTTCATCTTTTTGTACCAATGATCCAGGCAAGAAAAGTTAACTTGTAACTTTACAGAGTCATAGTCTCAAAAAAGAGGTTATTCAAGAAGTAAAGTAAAGAAAATGGCTTAAATAAGGATAATACGGGAGTCAAAAAGTGAGTGCTGCAGTCCTATAGCATTAGCCACATAACCCAATCAAGCAGTCTGGGTCTGCAGTGATTTTAAAAGGCTAAACAGAATTTCAGACTTAGTTTCCCGTGCCTGGAACTGATGAGATGCTGGAAAGCCTGGAGAAGGCAAGAACGGCAGTATTGGGCAACAACTGTTTTTAGTAACGGACGGGTTTTGCTCATCCTCCAAGAATTTAAAAAGGGTATCAAAAGCATATAGATTGTCTTGTCAGTAAGAAACTGGTGGTTTCTAGCTGAAGAGGTCAATTGTAGCATAGCATGGTAGAGCTTGACAAATATAAAATGTCCAAATTAAAGTAAATATTGTAAATAATCCTATATTTTCTGTAAATGGAATTATGGTAAAGATGAGCTGTCTCTTTAAGAACAGGATGAGTTTTTGTTGTATTAGCCAGAGAAGCGTAGCTTTAACTTCAAATTGGAAATGTTACTTTAAAAGCAGAGAAAGTTTTCGCAGTTTTATCTACAGTGGGGTTTGACTAATGGAACAATTAATGTGAGGTAAGCTCATAAACTGATTTTTGCCCTTCTTGTGGGGATATTTGATGTCCAGAGTAGCAACAGCTCTGGAAGACATACAGTAGAGTGAATGAAGACCTGGAAAAAGCCACATAGAGGAAGCTGGAAATTGTCCCCATTATAGGACTCTAGAAAAAAGAGGCAGTGACGGGCTGATAGAGAGATTGAGAGAAAAATATATTGAAGAAGATTGTACCCAGTTTGAATGTGACTGTTATAAAAGCATGTGCTGTACATTTTTCTTAAATCATTAGACTTTTGTTTTGAGAAACAGCTGCACCTTTAACATTTTCTACAATAAGCTATATTGTTTTCCTAAGACTGGTGTGTCTATTGTCAGGCCTTCACTGTAGGAACATCCAATAAGAAATTTCTTGAATGAGGAATTAATATTGGAGGGGTAACAGTAAAAAGAGGCATGAGACAAGGGTGTGAATTATCTCCAGACTTATTCCCATTGACAAATTAGGTATATACTGGAGCAGAAAGGATGAGATAATCACAACAGGGAATATTTCATCATGTTTAAAATTGCCTATGCGTTGATCTCAAATAATCTAGAAAGAATTAAGTTAAAGAGGAATTGTGTTCAGTTTATGAAACTAGTGCATCATGATTGCAATAAGATGAAAATAAGTCAAGGGAGGAAAGACAGGGAAGGAAAGTATGGCACACATCATTAAAGAGGGTTATGAGAGTAAAACACTTGGTCTTGAGGGCACATGAAACATTTCAAGTCACAGTTGAGCAAAAGTATACCAAGCCAAACTTGGGTGAGGTCACTGAACCATTAAATGTATGCAACAGATTGTTACATGAGAAATCTGATTTGAATGGTGAAGGAAGAGAGCTTGCAAGCATTGCTCTGATGACGGTGGGGCAAGGTGGGGTTGGATGCCCAGGGTGCAAGTTCTAAGGGGGACAAGATGGACAATGCTGTTCAATACAAAGTACAGTAGTAGCATTACTGGTATTTACTGGCATTTATCCAGCATCTGTATGCCAGTTTCCATGAATGAATGTATGTTTGTAAGTCACCAGTTACTGTAATAAGATACTGTTACATTTTTTTTTGCTCCTCAGTTGCAGAGCTCTGCTCATTTATTTATTTGACATTTGTTAACTGGGAAAGTCCGACTTGGAACAAAGCCAATTTTCAGTGGAGGCTCGGGGAGAAATGCTCCAGACACATGTCTTTGTAATGTGGGAGGAAACTGCATCACTTGGAGGAAACCCACACGAATGCAGGGAGGACATGCAGACTCCACACAGAAGGAACCCCAGCTAAGAATTGAACCAGAGAACCTCTTGCTGTGAGGCAACAATGCTACCGCTGCACCACTGCACTGTCCTCATGGTGCCAGTGCAGAGATAGCCTATGACACCTTGCTGTG
The DNA here is from genome assembly GCF_019279795.1 of Protopterus annectens. Lineage (NCBI taxonomy): Eukaryota > Metazoa > Chordata > Ceratodontiformes > Protopteridae > Protopterus > Protopterus annectens. The sequence goes on along the minus strand of NC_056737.1, from coordinate 992,836,238 downwards.
CTTGCAAGAATAGTGGATGATTCAGGGAAGAGACTAAAGAGGAATTAGGGATGGTGAAAATGATCAAAAGGACATAGGAGGAAGACAGTCATCTCACTTTGTGCAGGAAAAGACACGGCAAGAAACCAGCAAGATAGGTGCCTTTCGAAATAAGAAAGTAGAAAAGAAAGATGTAATGTATAATAAGTAAAATGTGAACCAGAAGAAAAGCAAAACAGTTTGATAGCAGGATATAGAAAAGAATAAGAAGGAGGAAACGCAGCGTGAGGTCCAGAGGGACAGAGGAAACCCAGCGTGAGGTTCAGAGGTACAGAGGAAACCCAGTGTGAGGTTCAGAGGGACAGAGGAAACCCAGCGTGAGGTTCAGAGGGACAGAGGAAACCCAGCGTGAGGTTCAGAGGGACAGAGGACACACAGCATGAGGTTCAGAGGGACAGAGGAAACCCAGCGTGAGGTTCAGAGGGACAGAGGAAACCCAGCGTGAGGTTCAGAGGGACAGAGGAAACCCAGCGTGAGGTTCAGAGGGACAGAGGAAGCCCAGCGTGAGGTTCAGAGGGACAGAGGAAACCCAGCGTGAGGTTCAGAGGGACAGAGGAAACCCAGCGTGAGGTTCAGAGGGACAGAGGAAACCCAGCGTGAGGTTCAGAGGGACACAGGAAACCCAGCGTGAGGTTCAGAGGGACAGAGGAAACCCAGCGTGAGGTTCAGAGGGACAGAGGAAACCCAGCGTGAGGTTCAGAGGGACATATAAGACTGGGATGGCATAAGACAACATGGCATAGAGAAAGGAAGTGGATGAAGTCCAGACAGAAGACAGCATAAAGCAGGAGTTTTTAGTACTGCAGAGAAAAGTAATGAGGAGGGGATGTCTGCATGTATGAGGGGTAACATGAGGACGTCTGCATGTATGAGGGGTAACATGGGGACGTCTGCATGTATGAGGGGTAACATGGGGACGTCTGCATGTATGAGGGGTAACATGAGGACGTCTGCATGTATGAGGGGTAACATGGGGATGTCTGCATGTATGAGGGGTAACATGGGGATGTCTGCATGTATGAGGGGTAACATGGGGACGTCTGCATGTATGAGGGGTAACATGGGGATGTCTGCATGTATGAGGGGTAACATGGGGATGTCTGCATGTATGAGGGGTAACATGGGGACGTCTGCATGTATGAGGGGTAACATGGGGAAGTCTGCATGTATGAGGGGTAACATGGGGACGTCTGCATGTATGAGGGGTAACATATCCACAAAGAATGAAGGGACGATTTATAATGACAACGACAGAGCAAGAATACCAAATGGTCTGAAAAGACTGAACAAAATATTGGAATAAGTACCAAGAGCAGAACAGTCAGAACCAGGCTAGTGCTGCTGGGCCCAAATTGCTAACTGTGCTATTTTGCACTATGCATGTGGTCAGGAATAAATTCAAAAGAAGGAATAACAAGAGTCTGGATCCAGTTTATGAGCCTGGGCTAAATGTAGTACATGACCCATTGAAGATGTAAAGTCTTTTGTTCAAGACTGAGAGGTGTGACATACAAGCTTTTCATCAAAATGGAAGAAAAAAGCTTTGTATTTAAATTCTGCTTAAAATAGTTTAAGTTGCACTTACAATGACCTAAGTTGTGATACTTTTTTGTACTTCTCTGCTTTTTGAACACGGTTTAGCCAAAAGGGTTATCTGCTTGTATTGCTTTAGTTTGTTCTGGGACCTTAGTCTTGTAGCTTCCTTTGTAGTTGTGTGAAGACTGTATATCACTGCAAGACATTAGCATTATTTATACATTATACAATACTTCTATTTCCATAAGTAGAACTGCATGTAAAAGGCAGATTGTTGTATTTTGTACCAAGTATGTACAATCTTATTGTGTCTTTCACAGCTGTGACAGGACGGTGATCTACCTCCAGATGTGAGCCTCATTTAGTTATTTAGTAGTGTTACTGGTAAATTTCTGCATAATCTGCAGTAGTAGCAGTATTGTAAATTCTGCTCCAGGATTTGTGCTTCAGTAATTTTAATAGCTGTATATACCTGATTAAATTTGCATTTCAGAACCTTTTACCTTGCAAAGGGCACACACAGTAAGAAGTAAGAGATTATTCAAATGAGGATAGATTAATGTGCACATTTAAAGTACGTGGAGATAAAACAAGATCTTTGGAAGAGAGTCATGACAGAATGTGTAGATGCATAAAAGTGCTTGAATTTTAAAGATTGCTCTTTCTGTAGTGTGTGTGTGTGTGTGTGTGTGTGTGTGTGTGTGTGTGTGTGTGTGTGTGTGTGTGTGTGTGTGTGTGTGTGAGGGGTAGGGAGAAAGCATAGTCTGATCTAGTAAAAAAAGCAACTCCAGTAATAAGGTGACAAGTAAAAAATGCAATACAAAAAGTCAGGAAAGGGCAGTTTAAACATATGAACGGGTGAATAATTAAACAAAGAGCAAAACAACAAGAATTCCAGACATCTTTTGAAAATGATAAGATATTGACGTGATCATTTAAAGGATTACTTATTTTTAAGCTGCAGCACTATCAGACAGCTGTCAGGGGTCGCCACAGCAGAACTCAGGTCCGCTAATGATTGGCAGTAGATTTTTATGGTGCCGAGTTGCCAGCCCGGCGCCCAACGTTCAGCGAAGGCATGCCCATTCACGCATGTCTTTCGGAGGCCACTCGACCATGGGGAGGACATGCAGACTCCACACAGAAGGTACTCCAGTCGAGAATTGAACAGGAGAACCTCTTGCTGTGACAGCTGTCAGCTGTGGACCCTTACGTCGCACTGTTTCTTGAATTGTTCTGGTTATTTTGATGTTGAGATGCCTCAGTGGTTAGGGTCATGCTTGAAAAGGATCATTGTTCCAGTTTGTGTTCCTAGTTATGACAAGAGTAAAAATAAAACGTATGAAAACATATTAGATAGGTAAGGCAGCTCCGAGACAGAAACATTTTAAGGGGTGGAAATTTCATAGAAATCACTTTATAACAGATGCAGCGAATGAAGCAAACATGAAGGTACTATTAAACATTTGTTTAGATGTTACATATTTGCTGTATAAATTATGTTAACAGTTAACAGAATGTGCACTATTGAATGATTGCATATTTTTGATTTTTTTTTTAAACAAAGTTAGTACATTATATTTAAATGTTAGTTTTGGTTTATATATTTTATTAATGTAATGTATTTATGCACATATATATATATATATATATATATATATATATATATATATATGCGTGTGTGTATGTGTGTGTGAGTGTCTCTCTCGCTATATATATATATATATATATATATATAATATATTTATCAATAAATTATCAATAAATAAATGAACACATTAACAACTCTCTCATAGCATCATTTGGTATTTAAATGTATTTAAATGTTATTTGTTTGCATTCCTATGGTAAGGTAAATAAAAACTGCTTATGCATTTCTAAACTGGTTGTGAAATCCTTAGCAGGGCTAATGCCTGTGCTGTTTATATGTTGTGTATACTAATATGCAAGTGCTGGATCATAAACTGTGTGTACAGTCACTTTCTGACACTGCATTACGGCCTTCGTTGTCGTTTATTTGGGCCTTTACTGTATGTATACAGCTGCTCACCTAACTAGTACCACTAGTCAAGTCAGTGTACAATACCATGTCACCACAATGGTCAGCAAAGTCAGTGTACAATACCACTTTAACACAATGGTCAGCAAAGTCAGTGTACAATACCACTTCACCACAATGGTCAGCAAAGTCAGTGTACAATACCATTTTACCACAATGGTCAGCAAAGTCAGTGTACAATACCAAGTCACCACAACGGTCAGCAAATTCAGTGTACAATACCACATCACCACAATGGTCAGCCAATTCAGTGTACAATACCACATCACCACAATGGTCAGCAAAGTCAGTGTACAATACCACTTCACCACAATGGTCAGCAAAGTTGGTGTAAAATACCACTTTACCACAATGGTCAGCAAAGTCAGTGTACAATACCACGTCACCACAATGGTCAGCAAAGTCAGTGTACAATACCACTTCACCACAATGGTCAGCAAAGTCAGTGTACAATACCACTTCACCACAATGGTCAGCAAAGTCAGTGTACAATACCACTTCACCACAATGGTCAGCATAAAAGTACCTGGAAAGTGAATAAATGCAGTTTCATTTGAATAACTTCAAGTGATTACATTGCAGCCCATCTCTTACATTATAGTTTAAAAGTATCAGTCTAAAGTAGTGTGTTTGGGTGGGTACTGGGCTTCCGTATCTCCTGATTGCAAGCGGCTGCGTCATCCCCCCGGATTCATGAAGCTCGGCGCAAGGCTGGTGTAAGGCCTGCGCCAGCCGTGCAGTGTATATATGGTGTAGTAGTGCCAGATGCATATTAATGAAGGTGTGCTGCCACGACATCCACGTGCATAGGACATGTGCGCGAGTGCATGGGGCATTGCCAAGCTGCACCTGGTGGCATGTCAATGTCGGCTGTCGATGAGCAACCTAAACTGCTGAATATTATAGTCTGCCTGCAATAGTAATTGCACCTATCAGTGTCCGTGGATAATGAAATGTATGCAAAGCATGCAAGACAGTTCCCGGCCACACAAAATGGAGAACCAAACAGAAATGCACGCAACACAATATGAGTTTCCGTCCATGGAACAAATGATATTTAAAATCGTGTGTCCGTAATGTACTGCACTGTAAGTAGTTATACCCAGTGGAAGTGAAGCGTATCATGTCATCGTGCCGCCAATACACACATCTAGCCCCATGGGCATGGTCACCAGCAGTCCCACAGTGGTAGTGATAGTACACAGCTGGGCAGTTGTGGCTATATAACAACCGTAAAGAAACCTGACAGTCCAAATTGTATACCAAACACACACAAACATATGTATGTGCTATACACATGAACAGGAATGTAACCGACACATACACATAGGATGCTATATGCGGAACCGGGATATCCAAAAGCAGAACCCATGCATGCAAATGCAATACACAACAACCCCTGTATAGCACATAACCCGCACCCATGTCCGAATGTCCACCAAATCCATCTACCAGCCTTGTGCAGCTGTACACCTACACATAGCGAGTATTCCCCATATGTAGTAGCAAGTATCGTCCTAGGCAGTGTCAGGATTGCAAATATGTATCCCACATTTGTAAACATCCCATCACAGTTACGTAAATCCAAATGCCCGCGCGTTCATGTTTCGGCAAAATGTGTCTACATCCCGCGTGGGATAAGTAACCTGTTGAAACCTCAGAGTTATTTACACACCACGATGTCCAGTACTGTACACATCTGGACAAAACATGTATATGTAGTCATGGTACTGTTCAGTTTCTACACAGACATGCAAAACATACTACGCAGGATGGAACAGCTGTCCACCATGCAGGTCTCCCCACTAGGGTTGCCACCTGTTCAGATGCCCAAGGTGGGACATCCGTTGTAGAAATGTGAGAATTTGCAGGATAAAACATACCCCCGGCCAGTGCAAAGGACAGAATTACACTTGTATGCCAAGATAAAAGCTTATTCCATAGCATTTGAATAGCTTATGTTATCCCAAATAATAGTTATGTGTTCCAGATACAAAATACCTGTATCATGCAACTAGTAAAGAAAATAAGAAATATATTTTTGTCTTAAAATCACAGGACATTTGCCATGTCTTAGGTTTCATTGCAGGACACAACTGTCCAAAGTGGGACTTCCCCTCGCAAAGAGGAACAGGTGGTAACCCTACTCCCCACTGAATTATCGACAGTATATATTCAACTCAATCACATACCGACACCACCTCTCAACCTATTACAGCAACAAAATCTGGACAAAGCCTAAATGGATGGGTGGACAAATAGGGACAGATGTAATTACTGCTCTCACAAACTTTGAAAGTTCACAGAATAATAGTATGTACATAAGCATGAAATGTTGTGAAGGATGTGGGGTAGTTCCCAGTATTACAGAGGTCCGTACATTTATACTGTAACAAACCTTCACATATGTTGACTGTACTACTGCATACCTGTAGTTAATTCATAGTTAAGTCATGTGCAAAATAATAATCCTCATAAGAATGAATACAGGAAATAGTCAAATGTGAATGGGAACACCACTCACCATGGATTATGTATTGTAACCACCCTCACCCATATTATGTATTGCCAACATTAAAGCTGCTGACAGGTGCCCAAACACCTGTGTCTGTAAACACAGATATAATGTTTAAAATGGACAAACCCTGTCCATGTGCTTTGTCTGACATTTGAACATGGTCAGGGCAGCTCCGTTCACCAGGCGGACAAGCCTAAACCCAGATCACCACATGAACACCCTGACAATTAAAGACCTGTATGTGTCAGGACTATAAGCCTTGGGGTTCTGAATATCCCTGCAGTGATTAAATATGCAGCTTGGGTCCAGAGCAGTAGGGAATAGGGAATGTGTAACATGTAGTGCCGCATTTTTCCCAGCAGGAGAATGGATGCCTGTGTCATAAGTGAAGCGGTGAGGCATATGTTAATGTAGCTATGTACTATGGGTATGCATATAAATGAGTCAGAACACCAAAAGTATAGTGGTTACAGCATCCGGCCAACGTGAATGCAGTCCCGGTGCAACTACGACTACAGCACATATAATGTGAAAGTGTAATGAATGCGTCTGTGCTGTACAGACAGTTAAATATGTAAAGGTGAACATGTGTTTTGCATACGTCCGTTAACCAGATTACAGATAATTTACTGGTACTGTCACAAGTAATAAAGCCCACGTAAGCACAAAGACTCAGTAAACATATGTAACCCACAATAAGGATATGCATGTGCGCCTGCACGTAACCCACAATAAGGAAATGCAAGTGCGCCTGTGCGTGTGTGATCCGCTCACAGCATAGTAAATGAATGCTGTTTCCCCCACGTTAGATATACATAGCTCAAACCTGTTAACCCCATAAAGTATGAAACCGGACAAAGGCATGCAAACTACCAGTACAAATAGGGACAAACCCCAGATATGTGCCAGAACAAACATAGAAAGTGGATAGAATAACGGGTGTGTCAGTAGCATGGATTCTCTGAAGGGTATGCAGTCGTAACCTGAACTGCTTGCCAGTATTTCCCACCGTAAGTCTCAAATGAAATGCCACTACATTGCCAGATAGACACAGGTTTATGTAAAACACACCAAAGATAAAGAGGCAACCAACTGTACACTCTGTGACAATCTGTACAGTGGAAAGGTATGGTATGGATATAGATATATGTGTATACACATAATCCACAGACGTAAACCAAAGCAAGTTATGAAATGAGGATTGTACATGTATATATGTATACACAACAGACATACGTCCCGTAGATATGACATATGTACATAAATAGGCCACGTTATAGCTAATATGGGTAGACAAACAGACATGCACGAAAGGTGAATAAACCGCTGCATTCCAAACCATTGGTCAGAAAGTGACAGTCCAGCAAGTTCTACACTTTAAACATGCAGATAGGTGTCCATTGCAGGACCCCAAAAATTGATCCATATGTAGTGTCAACCGACACTGACGCAAAATAAGTGACCTCAGCAAATACGATATAGCTGTACATGCAACAGTAGCAGGTGCAAGGGTGATGACACATGTGTCGATAGAATGTATGACGTACGAACTGATATCCGGAGAGTGGGGAGTGCATATAAGTGTCTCCACACTTCAGTACCGCACACATTAAACATGTGTAAAGGGTACTATAGAGGGTTGTCAGGTATGGGAATCATGGGTATGCAGAAATGGGCCTAGGTGTTGTTTGGCAGAGATTTCGTAGGCCCGCCCCGTGGGAGTGATGTGGGTATAGCACACGCCTATATTCTCAATAATGGGGCAAACCATCCACTGGATATTGCGTAAACCATTTTGGCAATATGTAGGGCCCTATATCAGTGTCATGTAGGTGATTATCATGGATGGACATGCGTACGACCAAGATGGTACCCATAACTGGCAAACTGTCAGAATAACACAGCTGCACTAAGGCATAGTACATGAAATACAAATAGGGACTATATTAGATAAACCTCAGACAAAATCAGAACATTGTGAGAATACTGGCATAGCCAGGAATACGTATGTTATGAGTGTTACTAATCATGTAATGGAAATGTCAGTCACTATTATCTAACCGCACAGTTCGTAATGCCTTGCCAGCAATTTACCAGAAAGGCACATTACTATGACAAATGTAACAAGGGCAAAGGTCAAACGTCAGGGCGTTTACCCATAATGTGTACAGGTTAGGGGTATGAAGGTAACCTGTCCAAAATATATGTACAGAACTAGTGATACTAGGTGGACAGGTGAGAAGAAAGACATCAGGACAAATGAGAAAACATGTACAAGTCATACGCATGTACTCCGACAAATGTGAATGACAACGTATGCCCTGTGAATGTCAATGTGGAAGGTTAATAGACACAAAAGTAATGTGTCCCTCAGGGTGTCATGCAGTGTCACCGTAACAATGTCCAGTCCCCCATACTCGTACGTGAGCTCTGCCACTGATGGAAAGTGCAAATACCGGCGCACACATACGGTACATGATAGACCAATTAGTGTGGATAAGCAGCTGTTTGCCTTTGTGAGGAATACAACTCTCCGGGTGGGTGTGTCCTGCAATATAAATGTAATGGCATGTGGCCTGTGATGCCACCATACAGTGTGTGTATTGGTGTCAGAAAGTTGATATCTTGTATCAGACACATACTCCGCAACTGTACAGATTTACGCAGAATGTGCAAAGTTCTGCCTCATATGATTGGTGTGTTCCACGTAAAATCAGTAACATTCTGGCACATTCCTGATAACTGAAGTCATGAAATAATGACAAACATGTGATTAAGACACCAAATCTGACAGAAAAGCCATACTAATGCAAAACCTATTATTGTGTCAACTATCTACATTTGTAAGAGCAACATGTCAATACTGCCCCTATGTGTCCCACTATCAGATAAGGCCTTGTCCAGAAATTTTCTCTAGGAGGTGGAGTGGTATGATCAGAAACAGATACATGTGTGAGGAAACAGCAATATCGACTGCAAGATAACGCAGAAGGTATGAAATGCGCTGCAGTAGGACGTTCAGTACTGTCCGGAGGTATGTGCTGACATGTCAAATGACACAGCAGTCTACATGAAGTACCTATAGGGCTGTCACCTTTACAAATGATGATAGTGGGACATACCCACAGCCATGCACACAGCACAAATAGACATACACACAGCAAAACTAGGCCATGATACATGAAGCCTCCGGTGTCTGAGTACAGTGAGAGTACAGCAAGGATAGATGTCTGCCAAGATATACAGCAAACGCCTGTAAGGGCATGTAACACCACCCGTAATATGGACGTTGCATGGACAATGTTGGGATTTGCAACATACCCCATTGGTATGTGAAAGCTATGCAAATATGCAATACATGAAACAGTCAGCTGTCCATGCAAGAGCAGACTTATGGGCAGAAAATAGAATATATATATATATATATATATATATATATATATATATATATATATATATATATATATATAGAGAGAGAGAGAGAGAGATACAGACATACACACACAGACACACACACACACGTGGCAGGGCTGGTAATCGAACTTACACATTACTACCCTATCACACTACAGCATGACGCATTTACAGAACGCGCTACCGAGATCACTAAACACAGCAGACACACAGGCATTCTACTAGGTGCGTGTCAACATCCGCAAAGACAAAGACATCAGCAGGATATATCTGTGGTGCGAAGCGTCTAAAAGCATAACCTGAGTCCCCAGGCGGACGGGAGCATGCACACACACACACACACACACACACACACACACACACTTGGCAGGCCTGGGAATTGAACTTACACCTGACTACCCTATCACACTACAGAATGACGCATTTACAGAATGCGCTACTGAGATTACAGAACACAGCACACCCAGAGGCATACTTCTAGGTGGGTGACATCATCCGCAAAGGCAAAGACGCCGATAGGGAATGTATGTGTTGTGAGGCATGTAAAAGCATTACTGTGTCCCCAGGCAGCTGGAAACACACACACACACACACACACACACTTGGCAGGGTCGGGAGTTGAACATACACCTAACTACCTTATCACACTACAGCATTACGCATTTACAGAACGCGCTACTGAGATTACTGAACGCAGCACTCCCAGAGGCATACTTCTAGGTGGTTGACATCATCCGCAAAGGCAAAGACGCCGATAGGGAATGTATGTGTTGTGAGGCATCTAAAAACATTACTGTGTCCCCAGGCAGCTGGAAACACACACACACACACACACACACACTTGGAAGGGCTGGGAGTTGAACATACACCTAACTACTTTAACACATTACAGCATTACGCATTTATAGAACGCGCTACCAAGATTACTGAACACAGCACTCCCAGAGGCATACTTCTAGGTGGGTGACATCATCCGCAAAGGCAAAGATGCTGATAGGGAATGTATGTGTTGTGAGGCATGTAAAAGCATTACTGTGTCCCCAGGCAGCTGGAAACACAAACACACACACACACACACACACACACACTTGGCAGGGCCAGGAGTTGAACATACACCTAACTACCTTAACACACTACAGCATTACGCATTTACAGAATGCGCTACCGAGATTACTCAACACAGCACTCCCAGAGGCATACTTCTAGGTGGGTGACATTATCCGCAAAGGCAAAGACGCCGATAGGGAATGTATGTGTTGTGAGGCATCTAAAAGCATTACTGTATCCCGAGGCAGCTGGAAACACACACACACACACACACACTAGGAAGGGCCGGGAGTTGAACATACACCTAACTACCTTATTACACTACAGCATTACGCATTTACAGAACGCGCTACCGAGATTACTGAACACAGCACTCCCAGAGGCATACTTCTAGGTGGGTGACATCATCCGCAAAGGCAAAGACGCTGATAGGGAATGTATGTGTTGTGAGGCATCTAAAAGCATTACTGTGTCCCCAGGCAGCTGGAAACACACACACACACACACACACACACACACACACACACACACACACACACACTAGGAAGGGCCGGGAGTTGAACATACACCTAACTACCTTATCACACTACAGCATTACGCATTTACAGAACGCGCTACCGAGATTACTGAACACAGCACTCCCAGAGGCATACTTCTAGGTGGGTGACATCATCCGCAAAGGCAAAGACGCCGATAGGGAATGTATGTGTTGTGAGGCATCTAAAAGCATTACTGTGTCCCCAGGCAGCTGGAAACACACACACACACACACTTGGAAGGGCCGGGAGTTGAACATACACCTAACTACTTTAACACACTACAGCATTACGCATTTACAGAATGCGCTACCAAGATTACTGAACACAGCACTCCCAGAGGCATACTTCTAGGTGGGTGACATCATCTGCAAAGGCAAAGATGCCGATAGGGAATGTTTAGAGAGTGAGCAGTCTGAAAGCATATTACTGTCCCAAGGTAGACGTACACAAACACGGCAGTGCTGTCATCGGGCCAACTAAATATCTACGGAGCACTACAACACTAAATAGATACAGGATGCGCCACAGGCAGTACACCCTTCGAGAGAGCAACCAGTGTGTTCAATGTAGGCATCCATCGTGACATTGAAAATGGACATCTGTTGCCTGGATGACCACCATGGCTATATAGGATGTCAATGGCCATGCCCACACGCTTAGTATCACACGTCTGTTTGGAATGTACTGTGTGTCCATCTACACAACGGCATACTGGGCATGCTCACATACTTAGCAGTGGCAAAGGGCCATCTTGCATGCACACGGAGTCTAATCATGGAAGGGCGCAGTGTGGAATGTACTGTGTGTCCATCTACACAACAGCATACCGGGCATGCTCACACACTTAGCAGTTGCAAAGGGCCATCTTGCATGCACACAGAGTCTAATCATGGAAGGGCACAGTGTGGAATGTACTGTGTGTCCATCTACACAACGGCGTACTGGGCACGCTCACACACTTAGCAGTTGCAAAGGGCCATCTTGCATGCACACGGAGTCTAATCACGGAAGGGCGCAGTGTGGAATGTACTGTGTGTCCATCTACACAACTGCGTACTGGGCATGCTCACACATTTAGCAGTTGCAAAGGGCCATCTTGCATGCACATGGAGTCTAATCACAGAAAGGCACAGTGTGGAATGTACTGTGTGTCCATCTACACAACAGCATACTGGGCATGCTCACACACTTAGCTGTTGCAAAGGGCCGTCTTGCATGCAGATGGCGTGTACACACAGAAGGGCACAGTACAGAAGGGCACAGTAAGGTATAACTGTCCTCACGCACAGGGCGGTCACACATGCAGTGACCTGTACACACACAGCTGCCATCACAGCTGTCACAGGTGCAGGTCACACACGTACACACTGCAGTGTACACTGTAGCTGTCAAGTCAGCACCATGTCGTCGGTGCAGCACTACACAGCCTTACGGTCCCACAACACCATGTGACATGACCACTGGGCTCTACAGCAGTGTACACCAGCTATGCAGAGTACACATGTACCAACAGGGATCCAACAGGTGTTATGCATTGCAATGATACCAGTATACATGAACAGGTCAGCTCAAGACATACCACGGCCCTTACACAGCTGTGACACCTGACTGTTGCTGTACACCAATGAACACGTCTGGATATGTCATACATGTGATTGTGTGGATGTGTGCATGGGCTGCACAGACAACACATACATACATAGCCTTTGATGTACCTCGTGCTACACATGCGAATGGAAGGTGGGCCCATGTCTGTTGAATGCTCACACTACAGGGGGTAGCAGTGTTGACTGGGACACATATCCTTGTACTGGTCGCCTGTGACACCCGTGATATCATACCGCAGTCCATGTGTTATGTATGTCAACACACATGTCCAACAATAGCAATGCATACAAACATGGCAACAGGAGGCACATGTGACATCTGTACTGTGCATGCAGCAACCATGCATGTGCAGTGGCCGATGTCCGTAACATAGTTGCACCTACCTACGACATGCAGATGCAATGCAGACCCATCATTGACATCTGTATACGGTGACATACAAACAGCACGTATGGAGGGATGAGTGTACATAATGTGGTGAACCACCTGTCTAGATGTATGTGTGCAGGGGGTGGCTCACAGTTGTGTCACACACCATCCTATCATGCCATGTGCAAACAGTATGCTATGTCGCTGTTACATGATGGTGCTGACATAATGCATACACAGCGGTCAGGTGTTAACAACTATATGTCACATGGCACCTGTAACACCTACAACCTCCCGTGTGCATATAGCAGCACATTTGCCAGATATAGCGTCGGTACACATAATGCAATCAATACCGCTGCATGTCTATCAAATGTGTCATCATATGGCAGGTGTATCATTCCCAGCACTGCCATGTGTGTCAGAATGTGTGACCAGGGATGCCACATATCGCAGGGAATATGTCCCAGTTGCTACACATCCCTGTACACCATTGTAGAGATATGTACATACGTCAGTGTGGGAAGCATGATGTCGGCCGGTGTGGTGCATCACACACGTCGGCTGTCCATATACACATGTGTGGTCACCACAGTGTGTGTGTGTCTGTATGTATGTCTGGTGCTTGGTGTGAGGGTGTATGCTAATATACGGTGGGAAATGATCACAAACCCCACGTGGTGACTAACCCATAATGGTGATGCATTGCACAACCCTGTTGATGCCATAGGTCCCAGCCATACTGGCTACCTGTGCATGTCCCTTCTCTGTGACACGTCGTGTGGGTGCATAGTACTGTGAGGGTGATGACCACACAGGCAAGGGTCCCCACCTGCACACTATGGGGTGTGCATTATAGTGGTGTGCACCCCGTGAATGCGGCCATGTTCCAGTACTGTTACAGGGTCCTACTGCTGCACAGTGTGGCCTCCAGCTACCAAGTGACACCTCACATCATCATTGGCCAGGCCGCTGTGTACAACCCCTGCACCATGTCACCATACCTGTAATGTGTCCTGCTATGTATGTCACATCTCTGTCCAGTGTAGCCTGTGGCACCGACCACATGCGTCAGGTGCAGTATATGTGTGGACATCTGTGTCATGTTGGTGTGTCCAACAGTCAGGTTGAGGGTACATGTAGCATGCTGATATTGCCAGACGTGCCTGTGAGTAATCCACAGTTACACGTGGGGACTGCAAACACTGCTACCTGTAGGCACATGCAAGTACACCATAGGAGGGAACCAGGGTATCACAACCAACATGGTGCTACAGATACCGTGAACACATCACAATGCATGCTGCACCTGCACTACATAGTATGACTGGTGCATGTCGACAGTACACAACCTATGTCACATACACATCTCTCAGTATTCACACACAACCACTGCAACATACACATCCCTCACTATGCATACACAGGTAATATTACATACACCTCTCACTATGCTGTTCACCCTGTGCATCAGAATATTTGTGCATAACCCTGCACCGATGGTGTGGATGACAGGGATGCGGCACAGGCTTCATCATATGCACAGGGTGATATGTTTGCCAGGGGCATAGGCTGCACCAATGGATAACATCATGTGTGTGTGTAAGGGCCGGTGAGTTGACTGGACATGTCTGTGCAGAATGCATGTGGATGTTGTGGAGCCCTACAGTTGTGTTTGCTGTGTGCGTGTATGTGTGTACACAGTTCTGCCATTTGTGAGGCCTACATGGGGTATAATTGACAGCCCCAGATTGTACAGAGCAGGTTGTACAGCTCACTGTGTCCGTCCACGGCCACGTGACCTGTGCCTGCCTGGGGTTGCACGGGCACTACCAGGTGGAGGTACAGAGTGGCTACTGTCCAACAACACATGTCTGCTGGAACCATGTCCCCGCTGAGACTGTCCAGGGCCACGTCCATGTGGCCTGCTGTGTCCTGGTGTTGACAGCGCAGCACCAGCTGCACTGCTACTGCTACCGGCACTATGGGAGCAGGCATGTGAGGTGGCATGCTCACGTCGACCTACACTAGGTGGTGTTGCTGGCCTACGTCCACATGGCCTACGCCTCACTCCTACCAGGTGTTCCAGCACAGAGTGCTCCCGCTCGCGGATTGCCATGCCTCAGTCAAGGATTCCGACCATTTCACCTAATTGCCTATCCAGAACATTAGCAATCTGCTGTTGAGCATTTGCCAATGCCTGGATGTTGTCATTTAGGGTATGGATAGCAACCCTCTGCAGCCTCTACCCTTCTCTGTTCTGCCGTTCAGCACGTGCCTGTGCCGCCATTACAGTCTGGAACATGCGTCTGGTGATACCAGCTGCTGCGCTCTGTCCTGCAGGTGCATGTCTGCCAGAGGTCCTCCTACGAGCAGCACCAGCCACATGCCTGTGTGGCACATCTGCAGTCATTACACTGACACCATGGTGTGTAGACACACCTTCTGTAGCCACCACACATTCCTGTTCCACGCTAACAGACGCTGACTGTCCTTCCTCTATGGCCACTGGTGATGCGGTAAGTGTTGGCAGCAGAACTGTGTGCGGAGAAGAGGGGGACATAGCTGGGATGGTAACCATTGGCACAGATTCAGCCCCTGACAACCCTGCCTGTACCTCATGCATATGTTCATCACCGCTAGTATCTGTGGGGACACTAACATCAGATGGACCGCAGGAGGGTAACGCACCTACATCACCTGTGAATGCAAAGAAATACTGTAAAGTACAATAGACACAGACACACACACACAGACACACACACACACAGACACACACACAGACACACCATGCATGTGATTTGTCAGATGGCATGCAGCATGCCTGCGATACAGCAGAGGGCATGCAGCTCAGACATTAATAGTGTTAGTAAGCATACCTCCCTGGGGTGCACACTACAGCAAGCAGGTGTCATATCAGTAGCCATGCAGTTCACGCAATCATGGTAGTATGCATGCATCCCCGTGATACACCATGTGGCCCAGGACAGGATAACAGTACACATGGCTGACGTGACCTTGACATGTAATCTGCTGACCTGTGCATTAACATGCATACATGTTTGACACAATGGTGTCCTGACACATGTAGAGCATCATAATGGGCTTCACATTGCAGTGTTGTGTGTATGCCCTACAGATAGAATGCATGTTTAGCAAATGTGCATGAGCATGGGAGGGTAGTGTGAGGCGTCAACATTGTCTGTACTTCAGCAATGTGCCATTGCATGGCAACATGAGGCATCTATGTTGCTGTAGAATGCATAATATGTACACATTGCATAGCCATAACTGCAACACAGTCGTGATGTTCAACAGATCGTATATGGTAGACTTCAGTGACACCTCCAGTAGCTGTGCACAGGCATTTAGGTTGTCCAGTGTACCACATCAACTGTATAATCGGTCAACTAAGGCTATAATTGGACCATGTGTGGACAATGTGCAACAGGGTGTATACACATCCCAAGTACTGTGTGGCTACATGTCTCTGGCCATCGCCCATGGCCATGTGTGCACATGTGTTGGCCAATTGTGTGTGATGGGCATCTTTTCCACATGTCTGTGTTGTCCCATATGACATACACCCATAGATGTCAGATATGTCACAATCCACAGGGCTATGCAGACAATGGGTTGTATGTTTGGTATGTGGGGTATAGGTCATGCGATAGTGGGACAATATTGCAGACAGAACACTACATGTCTGGGACATGTCAGGTGGCACATCACAATGTGTGCACACAATGCAGGGGCATATGACACAATGGTGACACCTGTGGGCTTCCCATATCACAGCTCACTGTGTGGTACTGTGTGCGTACCACACATGTTGTTCCAATGCATACTACATATGCCTCCATTGTAGAACACCTCCACCGTTGTATGCACAGCTGACCACACATGTTGCAATGACAAGTACTGTGGTTTCAAGTCGGTGTATCATTACGTTTGTATATATTGCACATGGGTGGCGTGTGTGAATGAAGGGTGGTGCGACCTGCATATCGTGACTGGAACAAACATCAGGTGTGCAAGTGTTAACTGGCCACATGGCAAATAGATCTACATTGTAACATGCCTGATACTGATGACAGTCTCACCTGCAATGGACTCATGTCTGTGCCAGAGGTACCGGTATAGGGGTGACACACCAGTATGAACATTATCCATGACTGTATGACAGCCACAGGTTGCACTGTGCATGTGAACACATTCACCTGTGTAATAGCATATAGTATGCACATGTGTGCATACACAACGTAGCATACTGTAGTATGCAGCATGTGTGTCCACATACCTTGCATATGTTGTTACTTTACATAATGTACAGTGACACATGCAACTACATGGGATATAATAGCCATATGTGCAGTACTGACTTACCAGGCAACTCCAGGCTCATTGGTTGGGAGACACCCACCTCCACGATGGCAGCTAGTGTTTCTGGATGCTGTTCCCTGGGTGTCCCCAGACTGGCCAGTAGCTCTTTGGTGTGTGTGAGTGGGGGCTGGGTTGGTGGCCCACCACCTGTTCCACCTTGTTCCCTGGCGATTGCAGTGGCACGCTGTTTTGCATGTCGTATCAGGTCCATGCAGTGTCTGCGCACCTGCTGGTAGGTGCGGTTATGGCCACCCACATCGTTCACCCTCCTGCATAGATCCTGCCACAGGTCATCCCGCTGCTGGGCATGCTGTGGCACATGGCTGAACAACAAGTCATAGTTGTCATGGAGCTGTGGGATGAGGACATCATCCTCCTGGCGGGTGTATGCTGGGAGGCGTGTATGGGCATTATCTGTAAGACATAATGATGGTGACAGGTCACAGTTTCAGAGATGTACAGAGATACTGCTGCACATACATTTCTATGACATCTACTACATCTGCACAGTTATCTTTGCAAAGCATCATGACACTGACACGACTGACGTGTTTGTGTCACACATGTCACACCCATTATGCATTGGATATCATCACCATATATGTGTGTCACCTCATTACAGTGTTCATACTCCATGTAAATGCTGTCTTTCTGTGGGCATGTCTATTTGCCTGCACTTGTGTTCTTACCTATCTGCACATGCCTGGATGTGTCCACGGTACTACTGTTGACCTGGACGCTGTGTATATGTCACATATCAATACAGACACAGCCGTAATGGACTTGAGCAGTGACAATGCACACATACGCATGGACACCTGTACATGCATGTGTTCTGCCATATACATCTACACACCACTGTACAACTGTTCAACATCCTGCCACGGATCGCCTGTATTGCACATGTGATAGACATGGGACAATGGCTAGTCAGACGACATTCGCAGGGATGGGTATCAACCATAGCATGTGCGGGCACGGTTTCCAAGCTGTAACAGACAGCCATTGTGCCACTGCAAGGTGCATCAGTGCCACATTACTGATCCAGTCAGTTGATAGTACATCTACCATGCGGCCATCACACCATGTATGACTGGGATGACATGTGCAGCTTTGATGGACAGGGTTGCATGGTATGGCGGGAGTATGTCACATATATGGCACAGGAATCTGTCCAGCCTGTGGTGATCCTAGTATTAGGATGGTGGCTGTCCATGACATATGTCTTATAGATCAGGATATGAACTGTAGCATGTCCATCATCATGGTGTAGCAAATGTCCTTCTGCAAGGTAGACAGCATGCTGCATAGTGGAGGTGAGGATTGTGAAGGCTGGTATCACACATCCATGCATAGCCATTACCCCTTACAGGTGGTATGTGATCCAATATTGGTCACCACAGTGCTGTATATGCCTGTCTAGTGATCTCCGTGCTCATGGATGGCACCCTGACATGACATGGGTACCTCATATGACTACCTAAGGGGCCTGGAGATGTCACCATGTCGGGGGGTGCACTGCACAGCACCATCCCTGACACAGTGTCCATAATGTTGACCACAGCCTAGGTAGTAGTTTATGGGTACAGGGATGTTCACCTAGCGGTGACAATGCTGGTATCATCCATCAGACTGTGCACATATGTCACTCACCTCACCCACACAGCCCATTCTGTATGTTGTTCACAACACTGACACAGCTATACTGATAGGTCATGGCCATTCACAGCCTTACATACACAGATGCTTAACATTTGTCTGTGTGGTATGGGCTACAATGAGGGTGGGGTACAACACATTAACCCTGTTCTACTGTAGCTGGCACTGGTGTGCTGTGCACATGTCACTGTTGCACCTTTTGTAGTTGTGAGTCTGTCAACAGGCCACTGGTAGAACACTCCTGTGACATGCAAAGGTATTTGTAATCAAATATCCGTGCTGTCTTGTACATCTGTACTGCTAACATCTACAGTGCTAATGGTTCATGGACATGCACACCATACTCAGCAGGGTTATAGTGCGGTGCCACCCTAAATGACTGTCATCACCACTTGTGGGTTGATATTATCCAACACCCTATCTGTATTGTATGGTCATGCTAGGCACTTGTTCAGAACTTGTGAGCATGTCATGAGCTACTGATTACTATAGCACCCATTCCATACCATGTCCCACAGGTACACTGGCTGTCCTACACTTCCCAGCTTGCTTAAGGTACGACAGCTGTTGTACACATGTAACGCACATATCCTGTGTGACATGGTTGTATATACAGGCATGTCCAACTGTCACGTAACAGTGCTACTGCCTGTCTATATGAGGGATATGTCGTACATGTGGCAATAGAGCAATTGTCTCATGTACACATTCAATGCTCACCTCCCAACATATGGCACTACAGCCTGTGGGGGATGCACTTCTGCAGCTGTGCTGGGGGCATAGCTTTCAGGTGTACCTCATTACGAGGAACATACCTCATTTGGGGTTCTAAAAGGTGCATGTTCCTCAAGGTTCCACATTGGCAGGGTCTGTCACACATTCATTGTTGTAAATTGTTTACCTGCTAGCCATGGCTAAATAGATGGGAATCATATTAATTCATTGGAATATCTTTTTTATACGTAAGACCGGCCTATTTTAGCCATCATATGCCCTTCCTAGTTGAAGCTGTTAGTGAGCCAGTTGTAAGTGTTCCACATTTTGCCCATTTGTCACACAGTATGAGGGCTAATGTTTCTCAGTTTGAGGACAGGAGGTTGACAGCTATGGCTGGGGGTAATGCTGTCACCAACCCTGACTGCACCTGACAGTCATTTGGGGATGTGTAACATTCACAACACACCCCACCCATCACATAGTCTCACATGATCTACACCACTGGCTACACCTACGAGGACAACTTGTGCAGTACGTCTCCATACTCACTGTAGGCACCAGAGGTAGCCCCCATCATGGTAGACAACATCACCAGCTTATAGCCCACAGACTCATGTGTGCCCATCACATACAGCCAATAGTGAGTTATAACATTCACAACACACCAGTCATAGCTGACTCTGTAGGGAGTCACACTGCAATTCCACACAGCAGGCTACACAAGGCGTTAGTCGCTTACATCTTGCTGTCGGGTAACTGCTTCTGCAACATAACCTATGCACCCATGCCACACCTCACCAGGTACGATATGACTGTCATTCTCCATGTTAGTGTGACTGCCCTGTGATGCCACTTCACAGACTACATGTGCAGGGACATGCAATAGCTCACCAGTCTTATAGCCCTGAGGGTGTGGGCCAAGCCCTGGGGAGCATTTTGCATTCATCCGGACACGATACCACTGTACAATGACCGACTGTGTCACTTCAACAGTTGCCTATGCTCCTATTGTCATTCCACAGGTATCTGGTATCTGTCCGCTATGACTGCCCTGGTCAAACACAATGCTGTGGCACAGATGACTTGCACCTGTCAGCCCTGGGAGTACAGCTCACATGTAAGGCTCTTGCTGCTTCTATACTGCCTGTCTTGCACAGTTTCCAATAACTGTCACCGGCAGGGCGGTAACTGGCAGGCACGACATGGGGTCATGTGACACAATGCTTGCATCTTCCTCTGTGACGCACGCAGGCAAGGCACACCTTATAATGCACCACTCAAACATCTCTGCAGTGACTGGGACCTGCCTCTAGGCTCTGCAGAGCACACCTGCAATGACAGGTTATAGACAGACCATACCTTTCAGGCACATACCTGGACCGGCACACCCACAGCTGAGGGGTTCCCATATCCCACTATGTTTTGCACACATCCTGGCAAGTTACTTAGCACAATGCATCAGAGTTGCTCCACGTGCAACTAACTGTGTCGGGGACCACTATACACATTGTAACAAGCGACAGAGTCAACATCATACCTCATGGGTAACATACCGTCTA
The DNA here is from genome assembly GCF_019279795.1 of Protopterus annectens. Taxonomy (NCBI): domain Eukaryota; kingdom Metazoa; phylum Chordata; order Ceratodontiformes; family Protopteridae; genus Protopterus; species Protopterus annectens. The sequence continues at coordinate 992,814,791 of NC_056737.1, read as the reverse complement.
TGTTGGTATAGTGGACAGTGGGCCTCAGACAGCTACTACTGATGTGTGACTGACACTACCCCACACTTCACTGGGATAGCCACTCATGTACCAACACATCCATGAGTCATACCCTCCGCTCTGCTGGATCAACCCATACACACCACCTCCAAGACCTACATTACCCTTGGCATGAACACTACCACCATGTGACTGGTGTTACACACCTGGGGTTATCCCCTCATTGGTGGAGTCCGAACATATGCTAATTGACCTTGTTAGCCACATCCCGGCAACACACCCATCACAGCATACACAGTACATGAGTACTACAACACCTACTACAGACGTCTGCTGACAGCGGTTGTTAACATCATGACACCCGTGCAGATGGACAATGCACATACAAATGCTGACACATACCCCAGTGCACTTCATTAGCATGTACACAACTGCATTGATCATGCTATTCCACACAGAGCCATGATGGTACACACGAGATAACAGACGCCACTCTGGTGGTCATGTTCCTTGGACATATGATGTACAACAACAGGTGTAGGCTGTTGCACAGTGGTGTACATTCCCATGTGTGGGGTGGCTCACTGGTCAGCCGTGGTGGAGCCACAGGATCCGTCATCACATACTCCAAGACTAGCTACGTAAGCATGACTGCCACACATTCCGGGGTGTGCCACCAGGCATTATGGTGGTATGTCAGTATTCGATGGCAACACCCACATCTGCTGTCACATACAACAGTCACTCAGGAACATTGCAGACCCAGGTGTTGTTGGCAACATGCTGGAGGATGGATTCAATGCTGACATTACACCCTCTCATTCACTACAGGGCCGCAATCCATACATGAACATTGTGGTGTCCCTGTGGTCACACCTACACAGTACTGACCTACACTCTATATGTCCTGGGACACTGGCCCCATGTCACCTTCCAATGTCCCAGGCTGTGATGTCCACCAACCTCTGAATTACATGTCTCCCCACTAGGCCACCATATTCAGTAATAGCCTTGTTTCAGACATTGTAGCCCCTGAATGGCACACAGCAGCATTTATCACACTACACACATGTGGCACCCCATTGCACGAGTGGGACTATAGTCCTACACACATGACTGGACTGTTCTGCATGGCTATGGGGCACATCATCAAAGACGTCATTCACAGAGACATTGTTGGGCTCCCGTCCTTTGCTGCCACCCGGGTTGGGCTTGTTAGGGCCAGAGCATGGCCCCTACACATGGTGGACTCCTTTCATATAGTTACCAGGGCAGTTGCTGATGGTATGGGAGTCCACACATCCTACATTGTCCTCTCATTGCCTTTCAGCACCATTCCCCATTCTGGTATTGACAACATACACATCCACCTGCACATCGTACCCTGTGTCTCAGGATGTTATGCTATGTGGCTCATGGACAGGACACACGGTGAGGCCAGCATACCATAGTACCTACTACATGTCAGGTACATTTGGCATACCACGGTCCTCAGTCATAGGGCCCCTCATGATCAGTATATGCTTCCCTGTGGAACAGGCTAGCACAGGGGACTTTCCCTGCCTAGCTTTCAAACCCCTACATACCAAGTGCCATGATTGTTTCACCAGCTGATACTGACTCCAACCATACGGGTGTCGCTGTGACAGATACATAATATGACTATCATGGCATCAAGCTGCATGACACAAGGTGCATGCACATCACCTTTGCATTACACCATTCACTCACTGACTATCACATGGATGGTAGTCCCCTACATACATATCACATTGTACATGTTTGCAGTACACACATATGTCGCACCCACTCCTGTGGTTACCGTATTGCCACTGTGGCGTGAATATCCTTCTACGTGGCCACACCTATCTGTACTGGGTGTGTAGCTGGTACATTGGCACCCATTGTACCTCTGAACTCAAGACATCTACACACATTCAAGGGTACACCACCCCATTTAGGGTGTACCTTACACAACAGCTAAAGCTTTACATGCCACAACATTAACACGCCATGACGTTTACTGAGCTCCAACAGTTTAAATATGCGGCTGCACTACGGACACCACATCTGTACACATTTGCATACTACATACTCAGGGGTGACCTCTGCTGATCAGACAGGGCCCATGTCCACAACATTATTGATGGATATACTCCTCATACGCGACATAAGCAGAGGCCACTGTGAGCAACATGCTCATGGATATGTGCACACACGCCACAATGAGTGGGATGTGCTTGTGGGTTACATTCCCAAACCAGACACTCACCATGCTTTGGAACATAAGTCCTATGTACATCACACAGGGACACTCAGTAGCACTGTTCATGTGATACCTCCCTTGGTGGTTGGGAGACACATGTAGGCCTGGGATCACTGCAGTGGCTGTACTGTGTAGAGGTGCAGGTGACACCTGGCTCTGCTGTTCACAGGACACTACCCTAGAGAGGTGCCACTAGTGTGAACACTGTAGTTGTGCTTACACGTGGACTTGCCAGACTGCATAGTACCCCACTATGCACCTGTGAAGCTATTACATGTCCTTTGTGCATGGTTACTTGGTAGCCCTTCCATTTAGATTAGCTATCATGCTATTACTATGTCCCATACCTGCAGGCCATATGTATCCTGTTATTGTACATACCAATAGATGATACCTGTGGTATGCATGATATGCCTGTTATGCTGTGTAGAATATCTGTCATATCTACCTATAATACTATACATTACACATATTTCACATAGTATCCCATAATGCAAAGCATACTTGCACAGCGGGACCACCTTACATATGTCATTAACGTTATATGCCCATACACATGCGTGCTGTGACAGTATATCAACATATACTATCCCCTGCTATGGCACGTCCTTGTTGGACATACCCTACCACTGACAGCGGGTTGTATGGAATTGTTCTGTTTAACGCCCTCATGTAGCATCCCTTGTGGTGTCTGTGCTGTGTACCTTGTGTCCCACTGCTGGACGCACAGTTTCTACAAGCATTAGTATGCTCAGCAAGACATCACTACATAACTACCTTTCCCCACTTTATGCATTGCGGACACGTCTAATTAATGCAAACCAGGCTATACATACAGCAAAACTAATTAATACAGATCATGCTATACATAACCTTACATATCGGGCATTCTACATAACTTGTTGTCGTTACGGCGTTTCGTTTCTATCTCTCTCACAGTGTTTCAACTGGTATTCGGTATGAGCATACAGTTTGAATGTCTGGCAAGTCATCCTTATATACGTCGATACCTGAAACATGTGGATTCATCCCACCAATTGGTGTTCCTGAGTGACTAATTACTTGCATATCAGCTGTGCAGCTACTCCATTCGCCAATTACGTGGCGACAGTGGGGTATAATTGGATTCTCCACTTGGGCATTGCCTATTTGCCCTACCTTCAGGGAGATGGTCTGTATTGTGTTTTGTTATGTGTAACTGCAACTGCTATGCATGGAGACAAGTATAGTTTGGATTGATGTCCCCCGTGGTTTGTGTGTAACAGGTAGAGTATTTGGTTCAACATGTGGGTGTACCTGTCATCCCAACGTCTGATAACGGAGTATTGCAAACAAAACCTGTAACATGGCTGTTTGTTCCATTATACAACATCTGCAATTTTGCATGACGCCTTTAATTGTGTCTCTCACATGGTATGTTGAGGGTTCTGCAGATGTAATTGACTGACTGGATGTTTGTGCTGCTATTACAGTCTGTATTGCTTTAGTTTCTAGTGTGGGGGATGTCGGTGGGTGTACGTAACATATACAGGTTTGTGGGCTTTGCATTTCTACATAATCCGTATATATGTGTGTGGGCTCCTTCCCTAATTAGAGAGCTAACACTTAGTAGACTTATGTTACGGGATTGTATGTTGGGCCATTGTTAATTGGTTTCTATATCGTCTGCAGGTGAGCTTACTACTTGTATACCTCCGTAATTTCAGCGATATATCAAGGGATATGTGTAAGTGACAGCTATCCCTTGTATTTCTGTCCCAGATATTTGCAGTCATTGTGGTTGTGTTGTTAAAAGAGCCTGTTTGCCATGGGTTGCCACCTTTTCATATGGTCATTGTTGGACACTTGCGGGACACAAAGCGGTGTTTACAGGCCAACACATAGCCACGGCCAGTACACAGGTTAGCACATACTTTTATCCTCACTACATACCTATTGTTGTGTGACTTTGGCTACTTATCATATTGCATGTAACATTTACATTTCTTACATACAGGCATAACTATTAAATACGACTGTTACATTATATATGGGACATATTTATGTCCTACCATCTCGGACATTTGCCCTTTGTACTGTTTTATGTCAGGACACACCTGCCCATGGTGGGGCTGTCCCTCCTACTGTGGGACAGGTAGTAACCATATGTCTACGGCTAGCTATACCCACACCTACCATACTGATCTGCCTCTGACTTGGCACTAACAAACACATGTTGCGGACACACACACACACATTACAGTCACACAGAGATGCACACGGCACCCTCAACACACACTTACACAGACTACGGCACTCACAGACACAGTTGAACACAGTACCTACGTGGACCGCGACACCGGCAGCGGTGACTAACTGTCCCTTCATATCATCATACTATTACTCGCGGATGTACTGTTCCGGTACTGTGTTCTATCGGTCTTTCTGCCTCGTGGTTATGCATGTCGGTATGTTACACATTCCATGGTTGGCGGTATCCTATTTATTTGTACCTCCAAGATGTTATGAATGTCGTTGAACTATCTATTATATTTGCAGATATCGCTGAATCCATCTATATCACCATATATCCCTCTATTGCCCTTTCTATCTGTATTATATATATGCATATGTGTACACATATATATATCTATATATATATATATACATATATATATATATATATATATATATATATATATATATATATATATATATATGTGTGTGTGTATATATCTGGCCGGGAACGTGACAGGCACACAGCACCACCATATGCTGTAAGACTCATGTAATGTTCAGGTGTTGGCATTCCGTGTTCCACTGGCTGTTGTGTTTACAATGTTTGAGGGCTGCCTATGTAGGAGTCACACATTGGGCCACCTATACATTACAATTTACAGGTGGTCATGTTTGTGTGCCATCCATTTTACTGTGTGTGCAGGTGGAGAGGTGTCAGTCCTTAGGGGCCTACACTGTCAGAGTATGTGCTATACGTTCCCTCTTTGCCAAGGCGTAGGCATATTGGGCACACCTCCGTCTGCCTACTGGGGCTGGCACAGTGTGTTCACGGTCTGAATCCATCTGTGCCTGTAATGGCCTTGGCAATTGCGGTGGGCTATGAGGGCCTTCACCATTTTGTCCCTGCTGCAGCTGCTTCCGCAGGATCATATTATGTAGCATGGCACATACTATGATGATGTGGGCACACGTGCTTGGAGAGTACTGCAAGGCTCCACCAGATGTATCCCAGCACCGGAACCGTGATTTCAGCATCCCGAACACATGCTCTATGATGATTCTGGTTTGTGCGTGTGCCTCATTATGGCATTCTTGCATGGGTGTGTGTGCATTTCTGATGGGAGTCATCATCCACGGTTCCAGTGCATAGCCAGCATCCCACACGAGATGGCCATGTGGGATGTCCCCCCTGACAAATACCTGATACAGCTGTGAGGCATGCCAGATATGGGAGTCATGGTAACTTCCAGGGCTGCCAGCACACACATCCATGATAATGCCCCGGACATTGCACACGACCTGGCAGTTGATGGAGTGGAATCCCTTGCGGATTATGTAGTGCCTACCCTGCTCACCGGGTGGTGACTTGATTTGTATGTGCATGCAGTCTATCGCACCCAGTACCTCCGGGTATTGTGCCACATGGTGGAAGTGGCGCATATTGCTGGCCAACACCTCCTGAGTTCCGGGGAAGTATATCTGCTCATTGGCATGTGGTAACATGGCATCCAGGAACTGGTGTAGTACCCTGGATGCTGATGCCTGTGAGATACCCATTATATCTCCAGTTGGCCTTTGAAAGGTACCTGTGGCCAGTATTCGCAGGCTTACACATACCTTCATGTCCACTGGGATGGGTTCCCCTCTGTTGTTTCTGGTTCTCAGGCGTGGCCGGCACAGCTCCACTATTTGCTGTAAGATGTCCCTGTCCACCCTGTAACGCTCTACTATCTCCAGGTCATGTAGCCCCTGGTAGGTTACCCTTGGTCTGAACACTCTCCTTCTCCTCCGAGGCCTGCGGTGGTTGTTGGCATCATCCTCCACAACACCGTCAGTCTCTAACACATGCTGATGTATCACAGCTATGGCAGCTCCCAACATGTACATTTTAAAAGTTTCCCGTGTGTTTACACCTATGGTGCGGTGTTTGGGAATACACAGGTGTGTGTTGGGTGCTTTCACACTTTATACTCCTGTGTTGTGAACACCAATGATGTCATAGGGTGTGTATGTACGATCGTAGCTACAGGTTATCTTATGTGTTTTACTGCCGGAACTACTATTGTGGTGCCTTTGGTGTTGAATTACATTTGCCTGCCGTGGATTACCTCTTGACCTTCCCTCTACATTTCTGCACGTTGCACCTACCATTTTCTGGCGTGCATCCTGCAGCCTACTTTCATTTGTACTTTCCTGGACCTGGCGTATCTTGCGTTATGTGTGCTACTGCTGGTCTGCTGTCGGTTTGCTTTGCTCTGCTGTGTCAGGTCTCCTATCTTTGCAATCCAATACCTCCCCTCCTTTCTTTGCATTCAAATGCCTCCCCTATCCTGTTTTGCAGGTTTCTGCAAGCAGACTTGTCAGCTGCCGTCGATTGGCCTTCGTGGGTTGATTGGTGTTGATTGCTCATTAGTACTCCAATTACCCTACTTCCGCATTTCCTTCTTTTCTTCCCCTGACCTTCCTGTTTCTGCTATTGTTTGCAGTGCGTGCGTCCGATTACTGGGTTTTGGGCACGTTTTCATCCTCGTACACATGCGCTTTTGGGCACCATGTGTGCTCTCAGCTAAACGATTCCTCCCCACCCCTGTCCTGCAGCTTTGCTTAGCAACGGACAGGCCATATTTGCAATGCTCCAATGTGCTTACTACTATGGTGGCACACCCCTCTGCTGATGTCATGTATCTCCTCTGAGCCACTCCTCGGTGTTATACCGCTGCGCCGTATGGTACAACCTTCATCCGGTGGGACATTTGCGATTCAGTATTATCTGCCTCATTGGCATGGCATTGACTACTAATTCATAGTTACCGCGCCGAACACTATCGCAAGCCCTTAGCAACCCTTGCACCTTGGTTGTGGTGTTCCATGCCTACCATTGTGTATTATGCTGTAAACCTGATTTCTATTATGTTGCGATTTTATGACATTTTTATATTATTTCTTTATGTTACAGCTTCCGCACACATGCCCTGCGGTTGTGCTGTGTGTTACTGTGGACATGACATTAAATGTTGTTATTTACGTGTTGTGCATCTTTTCTTATGTCATTGGCTGTGTATTTCGCCATTGGCATATGTTAACGTTGTGATACCTGGGTCTGGCCCTCTTCCATAGCTCCGATGTTCTGTTTGGGAAAATGTAAACCGTGTTTTTTGGTTTACATTTCCGTGGGCTTACGCTACGCCTGCACCACTTCATGAATCGCTATATGCCTTCATTTGCATAGTGCGACACTGCACATGGGGTGATTAGCATACCTACGCCGGGGGCTGCGCAGTTCTGGCGTACGCTGGTAGTGCACGTGGAATTGGATCGTACCTGAATCTATCGACGGCCATATTTGGCATTATAACGCCTACGCTATGCATGCGCCTGGCGCAAGCTTCATGAATCCCGGGGATCGTCTTTACTACTACAGAAATAAATGCAATATAGTTTATATTATACTAATGCATCTAGAACAGTCTATGGGGTGATATTGCTGGCATACATTGTTCAGATTTCAAATCACTACTTGAGTAGACTTCAGGCTGTCACATATTTTCCATAGTTTTCAGCTGCATACCTTTTGAAGTACCTTTGCTTTCTTAAAACCTACTTCTATATCTCACTTATGAAATTATATCTTTGCCAAAATCTTGTATACCTTTTTATCTCTTGAGACATCATATTGTCTGACTCTTTGCACATCGCATGTGCTGTATAAATGTTAGATCTACAACTGCAAAATGCATGATGGGGATGTTTCAATGAGGTCTGGTATAAAGTTCTCATCTTGCGTGTCAGAAAAGTGTCAGTCAGTGAAGGTTTATGCTAAATCACACCTGAACTAAAACACACAGCAACATTCAGAGCTGACTGTCTTAAGATGTAAAGACAGTGGCAAAACTTAATGTCTCTCCAACAGATTAAAACATAACCAGAAAAGGCAATACCTGTGAATTATAAATATAAATAAATAACTCTTTCATGTGATAATCATCAGTGCTATGACAATGCAGACAGCAAATATTTTCTTCTGGGTGCACCATGGTTTGGCAGGCAACTTACAATTAAGCAGTAAAGCATAGTACATTTTCATTGGCATACCCTAGGCTTGAACCCTCACCTTACACATTGAAAATGCAAGCATATCCACCATAGTAGCTGCATGCTACCTACGTAACAGCAGACTAAATGCTAAAATTATTTTCTTGTGTATTCCAGCAAAGTAAGTCGATGATTTATGGTGGCTTAAGGCAAACAGGAATGAGAAATGGAAGAGTGTCATTACCATCTGTGAACGGAGTTTATGCCCTTTGCCATGTGCCCCTGAGGAAATAACTTGTGTTAACAACCAACATGATAATTAATTAGAGCAAATTAAGATGAAAGTCAAGATGTTTAAGAGAAGGCACCTTGACAGTTACTTATCTTGACTTTTTAAAATAACTAAAGTTGTTCTTTAAAGATGCTACATTTACTTTTTACATTAGAATTGTTCTCTGCTGATTAATAGAATGGTTTGCAAATCTCTAACCATTGTTTCCAGTTATTTTTCACAGATTGTATTTAAAACTGAGTTGATTGGTTTTCTTTTTCTTCCATTTCCAATTACACAACATCTTTGTTTTCATTTTCCCCCCAAAAAATAGAACATTTGCATTCTGCTTCAAATATTAAATTAAATCATCGACAAGCAGTTAAAGGAAGAGAGCAGATGGCATGCAGCTTCACTATAACTGATTACCATATATATGCAATATGCTTCAAATCATATGCAGTGCAAATCATTTTTACAGATATCCCAAGATTTTTGGATTTAGCATTTTTGGTGACCTGTGTGACTGGTAAACTTTCTGCATACTGCATTAATTAAAAGTTATCCAACTTTTTTTTTTTTGTTAGTTGTCAATAAAAGTTTTACTATAGTTATTTTATAACAATCCTTTATTCACCACAGGTATTCGAAGATGTTCTTCAAAGTCTTGGTCTGAAATTAACTAAAAATAATGTTTTATTTGCAGAGAAGTACTATAGTGCAAATATAATTATTTTCTTCTCAGCAGAAACTGTGATGTTGTAAATCTTGCAGGATGTAAAATATACAGTGTGAATATATAGCTTTACGGAGTATAAAAATGCCTTCAGAGGCAAACCAACCAAACTGTCAATGTGCTCTTGAAATGGGCAAACGTTTGCACGATCTATATGTGTTACTTTATTTAGATACTAGCTTGTCAGACTAAACATTTCCCCTCTCAGCGCTAAAAAACTCCAAAAAAGACAAAAAAAAAAAACTAAAATACTCCAAAAAGAGGAAAAGGCATCATACATTTTTTTAATCTGAACAGGAAATATTTCCCATTGAGCTCTTTTCAGTGAATAGCAAGAATGTCTGACAGTCAGAGGTGCTGTCTTAGTTCTTAACTTTGCAAGTAGATTTCCATGTTTGTCCAGAGCTCAAATTGAATGCTGTTTTGTAAAATTATGTGACTACTATTTAGACCTCTTAGAGAAAGCAAGTGCCTTAGCTACTGGTAGACACAGGTCTAAATAAGTTGATAGAAATCTTCTTTGTACTAACTGCATGTTTGAACACATTAATTGTGTATTTTCCATGTGAAAGTTTAACTCAGTCACACTCATAGTGCTGGTTGTGCAGTTTACTACTCCATGCCCAAAGTGCTCATTGTATGGACTGCCTTGTCCCATTTAAGCCTACAGCACTTGGACTGTAGACCACACATACACTTATTATTTCAGTCTGATTTCATTACTGTTCTGAATGTATAAGCAGTTTAAATGTGAAAATGTTATATTAACTAAACAGATAAGATGAAAAGATGCTATGCTTATTTAGTTTAAAAAAATCTCACATCATTTTCTTTTGACTGTGAATGACATACAATTGATGTGTAACTTTACAGCAATCAGGAATGTGACACCCACTTCTGGCAGATGTTAATGAATGAAAGATGTTGGCATATTTGACTTTCACAAACTATCTTACTTAATTTTATTCATTTCAAGTAAAGCATTTTATTTTTTATTTTTAAATGTTTGTGGCTAGTGCTGTTTTAGAATTATTAGCTTAGAGGTGAATGCACTGAAATGGTGCAACAGTAACATTTGGCTGTTACGTTTCAGAGTTATTGCTCAAGCTATTGTTACCAATGCCTCATTGAAAATAGTGTGTGTTTAAAAAATAATGTTGGTCTACCTCTAAGATTGCACTGGAAAGCACTGTACGACATAGATAAAATCCTGTGGAGGTAGTATCTACAGTGGTAATACAGTGTAAAACTCACTTAGGTGTGGCAGTTGGTAGCTATTGCCTGCAGTAACAGTGTATATTTACTGTTTGCAAGGACATAAGGACACTGCACCTGGAGCTGCTATATTTGCTAGTGTGTTTTTTCATTTCTCTTTCTTAATGGTGCACCACTTTAAATTTGTTCATTGTTCAATCTCTTTTTTTATTATCTCCTACTTTAATACTAATTTTTGTCTATAAAACATTTGCATTCTTCACCTTAAAATAGTACTGCACCTTCATTTGTTACATTTTTATTTATCTGTACCTGTAGTTGCTAATATTTTGCTTATGTTTAGCTTTTCTCCCCAGGCCTCTACTGAAAATGGACATATATCCAGTTAGACTAGCCCGCTCAACAAATGTAAAATAAATAAATAAACAAATAAATAAGTATTATTTGGTGCTAGCCATTTTTTTTACTTCCTTTGTTTAACGTGAAAGGTGAACTGAGCTTACTTAAAGGCTAAGTACCAGCAGCAACTCAGAAAGAAAACTTCAGTTGTGACAGTAATTACAACAGGACAAAACAGATTAAATAGCAACTACGGTCATATTATTGGTGAACACATCTATTGAGACATAGATATAGTAGCCAAAGAAAAAAATACAATTAAAAACAGTTCATAGAGACATAAGATTTTGCTACTGCTGTATGTTTGATGTAAGAGATATCATGATGCTTTTTTTAAAAGCAATTACTAAAGGTAGGTATATCAGTTATCACGAATCACAAGACACATATCAGCATTTTGAGGAAAACATTGAGGGAAAGGAAGGAGAAAGAATTTGAGAATCTTGGAAGATATAGTTAAAGGATGTCTGGAGAACATAGTAGGCTAGCAACACATGCTAGTACTTTAGGGTAGAGACTGGTATAATACTGTGGCAGTGGGAGAAGATAGATCATAGGTATACAGATGCAAGTTGGTGATTTTCCAGTATTCCTTTTAGTTATAAAAATGAATTTGTGTTGGATTATAGTCTAGAATCCTTTATCATTGAGTTCCGTGGTGTTGTTATGTAGACAGAGTATCTAGACTCACCTGAGTGGTTATTTTATTCGGTGCTGATTAGTGGGTATTTATTTTATGATCATAAGAATCTGGTGGGGTTGTAGGTTTGGACAAGACTTTGTAAGGAAGGATATTTGTTCAATTTGTATATTGGTGAATAACTTTATGCTGTATAAAGGTGGAAAAGTTATGAGGATGTAGCCACTCCATCATTTCTACTGCTTTGCAGTAATATGTGCTAGGTGGGACATTAGCTGTAAATTTAGCAGCCTTGTTATACATTTGTTCCAATGTATGGATCTGGATTTTGTGAAGATTGATTATAACTGATAATGCATAAATAAGAGTAGGAATTAGCTATTCTCTAACTGTTGTATAATATGCCTGCTGTGTTAGGTAACCATGCTTTGTATAATAAACATAACTTCTTCATAGTTTTAGACACAATGCAACGTATGTGCTGGTTGACGTTTTGTTGTTGGTCTAAGATGACACCTAGTATTTTTGTATGTGAAGCTTGTGGATCATAGGAGGCTTGTTGCAGATGTAATTATAATGTTATGAATCTTTTCTTAGAGCAAACAGAAGATATGCCAACACTTGGTCCAAGACTTTTCCATCTCTCTCTATGGGTTTTCATAACAGACACTGTTCCTCTGGCCTGTGTGAACAAGGGTATCATGCAGATGTCCATACATGTTTCACTGTAAAGCACCAGCAATGTTATACTCAAGACAAGAGCATTATTAGTTGTTTTGCTCTGGACTTTGCATTGACTGTTCACAGGGGCATTGCCTCTGTAAATGTTGGTGCATCATCATCAGCAGTTATCAGGATTTACTGTTGACCATTATTTAATTTCACAAGTGGACCCACAATATCCTTTATTATGCATTAAAAGAGACTTCTACAATGGTCAAAGAAAGGTATCATAGGATTCTTAAATCTTAGGTTCGGTGCAGTCCTTTCTCACTCATGGCAGGATGCACAAAAGATCCCTACATCCTTTGTAATACCAGGCCAAAAAAATCTAGATAAACTCTAGACTTTGTTTTAACTATTCATAAATGCCCACACCAAATTTGTCTTCATGCAAATTTTATTACAAGTGTTATAACATTTTTGAGAATTAATAGATGGGTCACCGCCTGTTCACTCTCTTCACTTATTCTATGAGGCAGGTCATATCTTACCTTGAAGTAAGGGTACTCAGTGAGTCGTTTCCATTCTTTTACTGCTCCATCTACTCGTCTGTGTTCTCCCTAGTTCTGCTTAGGCTGCCATCTTCTCACCAAGCTTTCCTGAATGTAATATAACTTACCTAGGGGTCAGCTGGGTCAATGTCTTCCTTACTATTCTGGGATGGAGGTCCTGAATGTAATATAACTTACCTAGGGGTCAGCTGGGTCAATGTCTTCCTTACTATTCTGGGATGGAGGTCCTGAATGTAATATAACTTACCTAGGGGTCAGCTGGGTCAATGTCTTCCTTACTATTCTGGGATGGAGGTCCTGAATGTAATATAACTTACCTAGGGGTCAGCTGGGTCAATGTCTTCCTTACTATTCTGGGATGGAGGTCCTGAATGTAATATAACTTACCTAGGGGTCAGCTGGGTCAATGTCTTCCTTACTATTCTGGGATGGAGGTCCTGAATGTAATATAACTTACCTAGGGGTCAGCTGGGTCAATGTCTTCCTTACTATTCTGGGATGGAGGTCCTGAATGTAATATAACTTACCTAGGGGTCAGCTGGGTCAATGTCTTCCTTACTATTCTGGGATGGAGGTCCTGAATGTAATATAACTTACCTAGGGGTCAGCTGGGTCAATGTCTTCCTTACTATTCTGGGATGGAGGTCCTGAATGTAATATAACTTACCTAGGGGTCAGCTGGGTCAATGTCTTCCTTACTATTCTGGGATGGAGGTCCTGAATGTAATATAACTTACCTAGGGGTCAGCTGGGTCAATATCTTCCTTACTATTCTGGGATGGAGGTCCTGAATGTAATATAACTTACCTAGGGGTCAGCTGGGTCAATGTCTTCCTTACTATTCTGGGATGGAGGTCCTGAATGTAATATAACTTACCTAGGGGTCAGCTGGGTCAATGTCTTCCTTACTATTCTGGGATGGAGGGGAGGCAGTGGCTTCTTCTCCTGCAAATGCATGTAAAGACTTTTACCTTCATCTAGGCCATCCCCCACCTATACCCACCGTACAATGAAAGACCAGGATGAGCCCATCTTAGGAGTAGTAAGAACAGTACCAAGAACAAGGACGTCGGGGAAAGCAGCAGGCTCAGATGACATCATGGCAGATATGATCCAGATGTTTGGTGAATTAGGGAAGAAAGTGTTCCTGGAGGCACTTATAGAATTATGGAGAGAAAGATGTATCCCAGATGACTGGACAATAGCATACTAGTGCCAGTGTACAAAAACAAAGGGGACATTCATAACTGTGGGTAGTACAAAGGTGTCAAACTCCTGTCACGCTGCATGAAAGTTCTGGAGACAAAGTAGAAAGTATGATGGGAGATAAGCAGTTTGGATTAAGATCAGGATGCAACAAAACTGACCCGATATTTGTAATGAGACCGATAGCAGAGAAGAAGTAGGAGATGGGGAAAGAGTCCAACTGGCCATTCCTAGAACTGGAGAAAACATAAGACAATGTCCCACAAAAGTTGATTTGTGCAGTCCTGCGATAGTTTCAAGTCTCTGAAGCATTTGTAGAATTAGTGAAGGCTCTACACAAGGACCCAATGACACAAGTGCAAACAGTGTTTGGACTCACAAAGGGGTTCCCACTAGGAGTGGGTGTGTATAAGTTTCAGCTCAGAGTACACTATTGCACATACTAGTGATAGACTATTTTAGCAAACAGGTCGGATGAGCAGATCAGCAAAGCTGTTGAATGCAGACAATGTGACTTACAAGCAAACTCTGAAAAGGAACTTCAGAAAATTATATGGGGAATAGAATGCAAAACTGCAGGAACATGAAATGTAACTGAGTACAGTCTAGACAGTTGTCATAGCAGCAAGTTGGAAAAATCAGGAGAAGCTGAAAATTGAGATAGAAGAGAAAATATTGGAACAGGCTAACAAGTTCAGGTATCCAGGAGGGGAAGCTGAAAAGAAAGGAAGTTTGAATGACGAGGTCAAAGCTGGAATCAGAGGGGCAGCAGGCAGCTGGTACAGAGCGTCAGGGGCACCACTTGACAGAAGAATGCCAAAGAAGCTATAAAGTAAGGAAAACAATATAATATAATATAAAGCAATACTGTGACCAATAATAGCTGTGGTGGTGGTGCTCCGGTAGCGTTATCACCTCACAGTAAGACGTTGTCCTGTTTGATTCTCAGCTAAAGCGTCTTCTGTGTGGAGACATGCGTGATTGGGCGTACCTTTGTTGAAGGTTGTGCATCAGGCCTGGCAAGTCAGTATGTAAAAATCTACTGCCAATCATTAGCAGACGGGGGTTCTGCCGTGGTGACCCCTAAATGAGAAAAGCCGAAAGAAGAGTTTACTGTGACCAGTAATACTTAATGACATAGAAACCTAGAGAGTAAAGGCAAAGCAGTTGAGGAAGTGAGAGGTGATGGAGATGAAGTGCCTGAGACTGGTGGTAGGATGCACACTGGGGGACAGACGAAGGAATGATGAAGCCCAAGTAGCTCCAATTGCAGAGAAGGTCAAAGAGAACAGAGTACAGTAGTATGAGTATAAATGCAGGAAACAGAAGGCAATCTGGTGAAAACGATGTGGGTGAAACAGAGAGAAGACAAAAGGAGATGAGGATATCCAGCACAGAGGTGGATGGCTTGCCTGAGAGAAGACCCACAACAGTCTACCATGACTGTCAAAGAAGGCAGAAGAGGGACATTGAATCAAGATGGGTGAGAACAGTTGTCACAACACCAACACCCATGCAGAAAATAAAGAAAAGGGAGGTTGACTACAATGATGTGACTCCATGCAGGTTTCAGTACCTCTTCTTTTAGATGGGATGATAGAATTCTGGTAGATTCTATCTGATTGTATCTATCTATTTATTTATTTACATTTGTTGTCCGGGAAAATCCAACTGGACACAGGTTCTTTTTCAGCAGAGGCCCAGGGAGAAAAGCTCCACAATAAAAACAACAATTAAAAACAACAAGTAATTAAAAGTTACAAGAAGTATAGGTAGGTTTTGTTTAACAGTAGTAGTAAACAGTTATAGTTCAAAATGAAATTATTTAGTTAAATGGTACAACACTTATATCATTGGTGCCATAAAAACTAATAACTATTTTAATAGCTGAACTAGCAGCTATTACCCTTGAATGACAGTAACTAAGATTACAGCTGAGATATAGGTTTACAAGCAATGTATTTGGTTGCAATCCGAGGTAGTTAGAGAGGTGGAAGAAAGGGATTAGAGAGGATGGGGTAGAGATGTTAGAGAGGTTTGTTATAGGGGCATGTCCAGTGCTCTTTTAGATGAGATTTTAGAGCAAATTTGAAGTTAGTGTGTGATGACACAGAAGTTATAGTGTGAGGAAGGGTATTCCATAATTTTGCTATGGAGTAGGAGAAGAGAGCTTCTCCAGCAGAGTTCCTGGTTCTAGTAACCTGTAATTGATTTTTGTTGCTGGAGTGTAGTGGTCTGGTGGTATGATAGGGTTGGAGTAGATTTTGGAGGGAGGGGACTTTTAGAGGATGATTTAGTAGTTGGTGGGTGAGTGAGAGTTGGTACCATTGAAGGAGGTGAGGGAGTTCTAGCCAGCCTAGTTCAGTAAGTGAGGTGCAGTGGTGGCTACAGTAGTTTGCACCAGTGGCAAACTTTGCTATTTTGTTGTAGCAAGCTTCGAGTTTACCTAACTCACTTTGCCTTAGGTTGGTAAATATTGGAGAGGTGTAGAGTAGGGTGGAGATAAGGTGGCTATTTGCAACTGAAATCTTGTCTGTTTTGGTGAGGAATTGCTTTTCTCTGTATAAAGCTCCTAGTTTTTTGTGTATTTTTTTATGGTTAACGAGATGTGGATGTCAAACTTGAGATTGTTGTCAGTTTCAACTCTAAGTAGTTTGGTGTGGTCTGTTGGGGAGATAATGGTGTTGTCACTGGCTTTAATATTAAATTGGTGAGTGTTTAGATTGTGTTTGGTGGGTTGGAAGATGTAGTTTTGTTTTGTTTTTAAGTATTAATTGTGCATTTGAAAGCCAAGTTTCAACTGAGGAAAAGGCTTCCTGTGTGGTCTTTTGAAGCTCAGGTAGGGAGTGACCTGAGCAGATGATGGTGGAATCATCTGTGTACTGTACGAGAGTGGCCTGTTTGGTGGCAGAGTCTAGATTATTAGTGAATATGGAGAAGAGTAAGGGTCCAAGGATGGATCCTTGGGGACCCCCTATTGAGACAGGAGTTGGGGGATACACCTTTTGAAAGCAACTAGCTAATTTCCATGTCATTCTCTCATTGCAGTTTTGTTGGAGTTGTACTGGAGTAATGGATATTCCCCCGAGGTAAACAGATGCGTAACCAGTGTGGAACTCTGCTGCTGATCCATGGCAAATCTCTTGGCTAAATTTTTCCAGATGCTTAAGTTTTTATATACTTTGACAGGAATGGTATGCATCCCTAAGTCAGGTCATAATTAAATTTCATGAAATCAGTTTTGGTTTAGTCTTTTACATTTGATGAGTGCTCTGTTCAGCACTTGTATTATATCCAAATTTACCTTTTTTGCATTTCACAACAGTTTACTTTTATCGGCAAAGTATCTAACTATTCTTGAATGTTCTTTTTTATTAGCCAAGGTGCTTCTGCTACAACTGGAACTGTATAGCCTTATTCTACATTGCTCTAGTTTCTGTTTGAAAGTATTCATATTTTACAAATGTATGTCTTTCAGTTCATAAGATGCTATAGTCACTGAGTGTAGCGATTTCAGCAATCAATAGTATTTCTGTCTTTTTCTCTTGGACTAATATCTGGCATGTTTACTTCTACCTTCTCAGCTGCTGGTATGGAGTGATCCCACATGACCATGTCTCACAGAAGTAAACCAAGTGGTGGTTCACTGCTCTACTTCCTTCTTGAAGATTGACCATGAGTTATCCAGTTCAATGTTCAGAAGGTAAATACATGACAGGTGTTAGTGGATTTTATTAGGTCTCAGACATTTTTCTATTTTTTTTTCTAACAGAACCCAGTATCTGCAGTCATTACACACAAAAACTGGCCTTGCTACATAGCTATTTACACCCAAAGTTATTAATGAGTTTAACATGGCACAGGTTTATTCTGTTATCTGATACTCTGCAGACTGATAGTAGTAGGTAAATATAACTCAAGCAAGCAATT
>NC_056737.1:992759144-992791644 GCF_019279795.1 Protopterus annectens | reverse complement strand
TATTGGGAAAGAGTGTTATTGCTTAACAACCCAATGTTTAAGGAACATGTTGTCTGGTACACGAGATACCAGGACGACATGTGCTTTATCTGGAAAGGGGATGCTGAATTGATTCAACCATTTATTATGGCTATCACAGCCTTAACATTTTTGGAATTTCAGGTAGGCCTTGACTCAATTAATTTCTTGGACGTCTGCCTATGCAAAGATAGTTTCAACAGTACGTATAAAACCACTATTTTTAGAAAGCCCGCTTACTCAAATGCCTTCTTGCATTTTACGAGCAGTCACCCATACCATCAGAAGAAGGCAGTAGTGAAAGGGCAGGCAGTTAGGGCAACCAGAATGATCTCATGCTATGATAATTTTTTGGGTGAATGTACTTTACTCAAAAACATGTTCACCAAAAGAGGTTATCCCTTGGGGTTTTTAGAACATGCATTTGATAAACTTTGTTGCATTAACAATGTTCATATGTCTGTTATGTACCTGGAGCTTTTCTCCCCGGGCCTCCGCTGAAAATGGACATGTATCCAGTCGGACTCTCCCGGTTAACAAATGTAAAATAAATAAATAAATAAATAATCAATAAAAGGCTAGTAGGCCATTTTTGCCCCATAGTGCACAAAGGGTATGGGATAGAGACAACACCATCAGGTGTAATACTCTCCCAAAGAAGTAAAGAAACTAGTTTGGACATGAACATTAGATTCATGACCACATACTCTCTAGATTCTAAACTCATTAGGGATATTCTCACCAAACATTGGGCTTTCATTTTAGAAGACAATGGGATTGATAAATCTCTAGGTCAATCACCACAGTTTACATTTAGAAGGGGTCCCAATTTTAAATGTCTGGTTGAGAAAAAGAATAAAATAACAGTAGGAGCTGTATTGGTATGTCTAAGTGTGGTAGATGTCCATATTGTAAACATTTTATAATTGGTAAAATAAAGATTAGGGACAGAGTATATACAACTGATGGGAAGTTTAACTGTGATACTCAAGGAGTTGTTTACACTGCTTTATGCGAAGTTTGCAATGCATACTACATTGGTAAAACCAAGAGGAAAGTTAAACAAAGAGTGTATGAGCACCTCTATAGCATTCACAGGAATTTAGCTACCAATGCACTGGCCAAACATATCATGGGGCACTCTGACCACAAATTTTCTTTTGTGGTTTTACAACAAGTTGAACATAATATAAGGGGTGGCCCATGGGATTTCAAGCTAGAAGAGTGCGAATTGTGTTGGCAAATTCGGACATCAGCCTATGTTTCACCAGGCCTAAACGAATGTGTATCTATTAAATGTTTGCTCAAACTAAAAGCTTTTACTAGGTAGTTTGCAATCAGTAATGTTTTGCCTACTTGTATATACATATATATGTGGATTAAAATTTTCTTCCAGCTTAGTTTATATTTAATAATGAGAGTCCTTCTGTTTACATATTTATAAAGTGGGCAAGGTTCAGGTAACAACTATCAACTCAGTAGTTTATTGCATAGATATATATACATATATACATACCTGTTTTATATATATATATATATATATATATATATATATATATATATATATATATATATATATTAACTTAGATATAGTTTGTATATATTGTTATGTTGTATTTTTAATTTATTTTTAAACCCTGTTTGGGTTTAATATACAATGTTTCATATTTGCATATCCATTAGGAACATCTTGTTCGCGTATAGTGGTCCTTTGTATGTTTCAGTTGGACTGTGTTAGATGGCTATGGTTTTTACAATCTTTCATAATGTTACATGATCCTTTATGAATGTTTTAGTTTTTAAAAATTGCCTTTTGGTAAGAGTATTGATGGATCTTTCTTGTTGAATGTAACTTGCTTATGACACTAAGGTTTTATGACTTGTTTGAAAACTCCAACGTTGATTAGGCTTGGAGCCTATCTAATTTGTATGATTGCTTGATTGGCTAATTGTTTTTAATACCTAAAGCTTGTTTTTTTGTCCTAGAATTTGTCTGAAGAAGTTGGAGTATCTACTGTTACGAAAGCGCTTACAGTAAACAGCAATAAATTGTGGGTTGTGTTCCTGGAGCCGGCTTGTTTCTTCTTTTTTACAAAGATTTTTCATGTGAGCAGTGTTTATAAATATATGTATATATATATATATATATATATATATATATATATATATATATATATATATATACACACACACACACACACACACACACACACACACACACACACACACACACATATTTATATATATATATATATATATATATATATATATATATATATATATATATATAGATAGATACCAACTCCAAGTTCACACTATAGGGAGCAATAAGGCAAATTTATAAAAAAGTTTGTTTAGCTTACCTTATGCATCATGGTACTTCCTGGTTGTTGGCCAACTATGGCCATTCGATGATTTTATTTTCAAAGATAAATGTCTTCAGTAATATTAACATTCAAGGTTTAACTTTCTTGTATTAGCCATTCACTGTTAGTTTTATTCTATGAATGAACATAGACCCAGATATAGATAGATATATTTTTCCTAGAGTTCTTCAATTCAGAATCAAAGGCCACAAATTAGGACACCAGGTTATAATTATCCATGAATGCAGCTATCCCTTATTAACTGTAACTCCCTTGCCTGCTTCTGGGTTAGTATCCTTAAATGGACCATCCACTAGGATGCTGCAGGGCGCTTCTGGTCTACTATAAAGGACCAGCAACCACTATGCTAAAATATCTCACTCATACACACACACACACACACACACACACACACACACACATATATATATATATATATATATACATAGAGAGAGAGGTGTGTGTGTGTGTGTGTGTGTGTGTGTGTGTGTGTGTGTGTGTGTGTGTGTGTGTAGAAAGATAAATAGCTCAATGGATATACACATACATGCATAAAATTACTCAGCTAAGAACATCTCTAGGAAAAGCTTTGATTTTATCCATGCAGAAATCTTACCTGCTAATTTATTCCACATATATAAACTGTTTTGTGAAGTTCTGGGGGCATTAGTTTTTTTACTGGAGAAGGTAAAAGTTATATGTTCTTCATATTGATGACTGCTGCAGTATCCTTAGCTATATGGGTTATATTTTGCCAAGCCAGCCAGCTTTCAAAGTTTCAGGGCACCTTCAATGCACCCAACCTGCAAAGCAGCTTAAACCGAGCTGACTAAAAAGCAGGACCGGGTGGAACCCTTCAGAACTTTATTGCAGCCAAAGAGTATGTTCTTCTGAGGCTTGCAAGGATTGAGGGTCGGACGCTGTTAGCTGGGCAAATAAGTTAGCTTTAGAGAAAAAAAGAAAACTTCTATTTTCTTATTTTTTACTAATGTTGTATGACTTTCCTCTTCATGGAAGTTATTTTAAAACTAGGAGTGTTGTGTTTTATTGCATTGAGACTGTAATGTACTTTTAAACAGAGGTCTCACTTTGCCAGTTTAAAAGTATTGTTAACTAACTGATAGAATATTTTATGTGGAGAAATTGTGTTTATTTTTCCGTTGCGGGGTTACTATAGTGTTTGAAAGTGCTTTTTACTGTGTTTTTTTTTTTCTGTCAAAAAAAAGTAACTTTTGTGGACTGGTAGTTTTACTGGCTTTGTTGCTTGTTTTCCCCAGGTTAGATTCATTATTTTCAATTTGATGTGTCGTGGCTATCTGGTTTCCCCATCAAGCCTTATCACTGGCATTTTTAAAAGTTAAGTTCTTGTTTTTTAATTAATTTCATGAGACTTTTGAAATATGTAGAACTATTGCAAGAAAGTGCACAGTGACGCCTATAGGCAATAGTTAAACAAGGAACACTTTAATTATGTAAACAGAAGCCAAAAACAAAATTGTTGTTGTAACAACCTTATGAATTCCTCCATCAAGACATAGCCAACTGTGGCCAGGTTCCTCCTTGGAATGATTCATGTTGATCTGTCAACAATTTTTTCACCAAATGCCAAAAGAATCAAAAGCAAAACCTGTTGGAAAGAACTTTTGGCAAACTTCAAAGGCAAGTCTTTTTTGCAGCAGGCAAGACACACTGCACCCCCCCCCCCCATAAGAAGAACCCACGCACACACACACACCAGACTCATTTATACCCAAATTGAAGTTACACAGCAGTGGAGAAAATGGAAAACATCCATTGGTGAATGCTGCTTTGCTCAAATTACTTTGGCCTGCCATAACTTAGTAAAAGAGCTGTCAACCAAATTATATCCTCCCTCTCAGGAAAGGATTTTGGTTGCAACCAAAGAAATGGATTGATTACATTTCCAGTTAGAATTCAGTTTAATTTGTTTCCTCTGTTTTGTTTTTGATCCTCTTCATTGTACCATGTTTGTCCTACTGCTTGTGAACATTAATAATACTTCTGGGCATACCTCTCAACCTCTTAGCTCAAGAAATCTGGACAAAGCCTGACATAATAGGGGAACAAAGGCCCAAAAATAGGGTCACTTTTTAAATATTGCACTTACAAATTCAGAAAGTTGCTAGAATAACAGGATTTGTGTTGGCATGCGTTTTTTGAAAGATGTGAAGTCTGAAACTCAAGTGCATGTCATTATTTAGTGACTTTAATCCTTAGATCATCCCAGTGATTTGTCAAAAAAGCACAGTTTTTATAAAGAGCAGATCAAAAATATGAGGCAAAAATCTAGGCTTTCTGTGAAAATCTGTACAGTTGAGAGGTATGCGCTGGGTATGGGGCATGTGTTTTGTGAGTCTGAAGATAGCTTTCTCTACACATGCATCTCTGTCACTCCATCTAAAACTGAATGACTTCCTTTTGTTTTTTGTTTTAGAGAAAGTGTAAAAGCTATGAACATCCATTGTGTGTGGTTGGCATCATCATTACAACTGTAGCTTTGTCATACTTTGAATTTACAAGGCAAGTACTTAAACATTATGTCAGCCTACTGAAAAACTAAGAAAATCTAATTTTAATAACTGATTCTACACTACACTAATATAAAACAATATTTTGCCACCTTGCTTGTTTGAAATTCAGATACATTAACATATTTTACATGAAAGAAATTGTAATAGGTTATCAGAAAATGTGGTTGATTACTATGTCTTCTAGACATCATTAAATTTACCAGTAAAGAGTTTATATGCTCCTGTATCTTTGCAGATTGCTTTAACTGAGTTCATTGATATGTTTTAATATTCTGAATCACCGTGTCAGGGTAATTCAAGAGTTAACAAAACTGTAAGCTTGTGTTCATCGACTTGCCAAAGTGTGTGTGTCAGGTAACATCTAAGTTGTAAAGTTAAAAAAGATGAGACTGCCTCCTTAGGAAAATAAAAATATATCAAAGGATGAGAGACACATCTCAAATAACATATATGTGTAACAAAGTCAAAGACCATCATGTTACAGTAAGCCAAACATGACCACACAAGATGAAGAAAATCCAATGACTAATTATCAGCAGCCTGCACTATTTTCTCATTGTTGCTGGAGCTTTGTTGCAGATCCTAGAGTTTTGCCAGAATCTTTAGTGTTTTCTTTTTAAATCACTCTGTGTTTGGGACCTTAATAATCAAGTAAAATTAGGAGATGGGTAAAGGAATGAAAAATAGGTGTAAAATTCCAGAAAAATCAGCCATTTATTGTCTCCTCACATTTTGAGCAGTAGAAGCATAAAATGTTTTAAAATAGAGCTTTAGCAGTTCAAGTAGCATACAGGGATGAAGCTCTGCCTACGACCTAAACAACCTGGGTTTGATTTCCTGCTCGGGTGACTGATAGAGTGGCAGAGATGGATGGGCATGTCTATACTGGGGGAGGGCAGCAATCATCTCCTGCTATGATCCCAGGCATAGGCTAAGAACATTATTGGGGAGGCATGATCTTAATAGAAGGCCAAGGTGGACCTGGCTGATCTACTGTGGAGGTGGGGGTGATATAACAAAATGTTCCTATTGCATGCGCTCCCTTTGGATGTAACCATGCTGCCGCAAGGGAGGTGGAAAGTCAGGGGCATGTATGAAAACAAAACCACAGATGGATGTGAAGATGGCCAAGTTCCTGGGACTCCACAACCTGACCTAGCACACACCAGGGTAAGTCCAGAGGTAATTCTGGAGGGTTATGAATATTGGCTAGTAGACCCAATGCGGATGTTGGGCACTGAGGTGCTGGGCCAGTAAAATGACAGAAGGGGAAAACATAAATACATAAAATAGAACATTAGTTTTGCACCAGATCTGTCAGTCTGCTTTACTATTTTTAAATTTTTAAATATAGAAATGTTGATCATGCAATTAACCTTAAAGACATGCTTCTGTTTTAAGCCTGCTTTGTTTGATGAGGTAATATTACATTATCCAGTAAACTTTTTAGATAAAAATGGAAAGAAAAATAACTTTTTTATCTTGAATTAGCAATAAGCATGGAACTACAAAACTAATGAAACTGGCACTTCATGCCAACATCTTTTCTGCTTTAGCGATATGAGAATTTAATATTTGATAGCTTTCATGGTCTGTTTAAGAAAAACAAGGCATCTAAGTGGAAGTGTGCATTTAATTTAACAAAAGAACAAATGAAGCTTTATCAGAACTTTGTAATAATGCAAAAATAATTATAAAAATTAGATGAAGAATCCAGCCATTGTTAATAAAACAACAGATTATGGAAGTGAAGCAGATTAGCAATGTTCTTTCAGACTGTCACTGTGCAAAAAGATTAATACAGAAAAACCCTGGAAAATTATGTTTTATGTAATCACATTTATTGGTTATTAATTATTAATTATACTTCTCCATCCAGGCATTTTCAAATA
The DNA here is from genome assembly GCF_019279795.1 of Protopterus annectens. NCBI lineage: Eukaryota > Metazoa > Chordata > Ceratodontiformes > Protopteridae > Protopterus > Protopterus annectens. The sequence goes on along the minus strand of NC_056737.1, from coordinate 992,784,816 downwards.
GCTCCATATTGTATCAAAGCACGCTGTATTCTTCATACCAATGTTTGCCTACAAAATATAAATTTATGTCTCAGGTCATTTCTTTTCTATTTTTGCCATATTTATCAGAACAGAAGTTTAAAATATTTAATTCTTCCCACTCTCACTTATCATCCATTCCTCATTCAGATGTGAATCACATTCACATCTTCCCCTTTAAAAAAATACAACTGCTCCTTCTGAATACATTTCCCTTTGCTCCTTCAAATTAACCTTGACTTTTAAAATATTCTGCTCAAAATTATAACCTACAGAGCTACACTTCTCATATTACACCACCGAATATTCATCTAACCTTCTCTGTCCCTCTATCTTGTCCCTCTTTCTTTAATCTAACTACTCTCTTTATTCCCGCATTTAACCTCCTCATCTATCATTGGATTTTACTCCTTGAAATTCTTATTGCCTCCTTTTACTTCCTTTCCTTCACAATTTCTTTTTTTAAGCCTTCCCTCGTCAACCATATAGGCCTCTCCTGTACCTTTTCCTGTTCTACAAACAAACACATTAATCAGTGCTTCACAGCCATCGCATCAAGAATCTCTTCTCAAGTCTCCCTCACTATTTTCCATTTCTCCTGAATCCCTTGATGATACCGCCACCACTTGTAGGTTATCTGCTTCAAGTGCCACACACTGCCACTAAACTGTATCAGTCCACTGCCCCTCTTTTCTAAGTCATGTTTGTGTCCTATACCATTGGTGAAGTAATCTCCAATGCATTTCAGAAAGTGAAGTAAATGAAGTAATTCCTACTAAACCCTTAGTGAGGGTATAATCTTGATTTTGTGGAAATATTGAGGCAAATAAAAAATGTTAGAAATTATACAAGATAAGCTATCACTATGTATGTAACAATAGTTATTGTGTTGGTTGATTCTTTTTGTACTGCATTTTTATCAAACTATTTATCAAATTTTGTATTTTTTCAGTATAACATATATATTTTAGTTATATATTTTGTAATCCATAACAGCAGTATTTGCACATACAGTAATAATATGATTCATTTGTGAATACTGATGTGTTTCCAAGTTATATTTTAACAACAGCATATTATGCAGTAAGTTTGCAATAGAGTTAAAGGATAAGATGGTTAATCAAGTTTGAGATGGATATTTTACTGCATAAGTGATGCATAGGGTTAAATGTATGTAATTGGGTAATTGTTTTTAGAAAAAGGCGGGAAATTAAGGTATTTAAAGTGTATTCAAACAGTTTGTCTGATGTTGTGAAGAAATCTAGATTCACTAGATGAAAGCGCTCAACTAATAGTGTCATCGTTGGTGCATGTTTTTTTAATAAAATAAACTAACTGCAGTACTATCGTGGTTCCTGACTCGTTGAGCTGTGTTGGGCTTACAAGTTGTGAGTTGCATTTCAGAAAGTACCTCCACCTTCATCACCTTTCTCTCTATCTCCCATACCTTTTTCCACACTTCCTCTTTAAGAAAAAATGTCACTGTGCTGCCTTATGGGTTATGAGGCGGGCATACTGTCACTCGTGTTGTCGCGATATAATAGATGATTCCCCGTGAGTTCTGTTCATGCAGCTTTATTATATACAAACACATTACAGTTATAGCTATTAACTTTCACTTAGGTAACTTATTTTCAAACTAACTACATTCGTTCTTACATGCTTACTCTGTGGCTCCACTTTCAAAATGTCACTGAGTATAGCACGTGCCTGCTATTTATACATGCACGTTCATCACTTGCTATGCTTCTTAAGACACATCACACTGTGTTCTACATCCTTCCTCTTTAGGAAAAACGTGATACAGAAAATATCAATTAACATGCAAGTGGTACAAATAACTTTTGTCATGCATTATACGAAACTATGTATGTATATACAGTTATGTCCAAGTCGCTGTGTATCTCACACCCAGTCTGGATGTGCAACCAAATCATGTGATGTAAAACTGAGATTCAGGCTTGGTAACTGGACTCATTTCTTTAGAGTGTTCAACCTTCAGAGGGTCAGGAACCTTCTTAGGACTGAAATCAGATGATACAACAAGTTTTGGAATAGCAACAATGTCTGAGTAATTCTGAGACTCAGAGTCTGTACTCAGTGGTAACAATTCTGGTACAGGAAGGAGGTGCCTGTGATTCCTCCTGTACTCCACACCCTCGGAATCTACAAGATAGGACCTTGGCTTGGTACAGATGCCTGTCATCTGTCCAATCCGGTCGAAACCTTTCGCCATTTGTATCTGCACAGTCTCTCTCTCTTTTAATAGATGAAGAAATTTGCTCAATTTGTCATAACTGGACTTCTAGATAGAACACTTCTTGAACAATTGGGCTCTGATGGTTCTATTATTTTCAGCTTTAGGCCTTAATAAACTGGAACTAATAGGCAATGTTGTTCTGGTTTTCCTGGATAGAACTCTGAGCAGGCGAGCCAAGTATATTGTCACGGGGTATGTTTCTGAGATTAAATAGATTCAAAAAGACAGCAATATTATCATGCTTTGACCTTTCAAGTAATTGCTTTGCACTCTGCACTGCATGTTCAGCTAGTAAATTTGACTGTGGAGATTCTGGGCTACTAGTAACACGTACAAAGTTCTATTCTCTTTCAAATTTCTGAAATAACTGACTACTAAATTGAGTACCATTGTCAGAAATAAATTTGTGTGGACCATGGACTGAGAAATGACATTTCAACTTGGTAATAACAGTAGTAGATGTTAGATTAAGTAGAAAGTCAATCCCAAACCAGTTCGAATAAGAGTCTACCAGTACTAAATAATGCTGATTGTCCTGCTTGAATATGTCAATGTCTACTGTTGACTAAGGTATTTCAGGAATGTGACTTAGCTGAAGTAGTTCTCTTTGTAAATATGTGAGGTTTACTTGATTTGTAAAACCTTTGAAAATAGTTTGACATTACTGACCAAATGCTATGCATTTTTCTCTTTTAGACTGATGATTTGCACCACAATTGTGACAGTTAACAATAAAGCAAGATTTGGGTTTTGGTGACTCACACTTGTACTGCACTGAACATGCTCCCTTCTTAGAACTTGCTGGAAAGCTATGTTGTTTCTCTGATGAACCAGCAGGGGCTGTAGCTGCCATGTGCTTAGGCCTGCTTCTGTTTGCCATGTGTTGCATGCTGTCTACATTTGCATTGGAGCCTGCTGAAATCACACTCTTGTCATTTGCAAGCATACTTGTGTGCCTTTCTGTAACTTCATGGATTTGACAAATCTCAGTGGCTTTACTCAACATTAAATCACTGTCACGAAGCAAAATCATTCTCACAGCAGCACTATTAGTACCACACACAAGCCTGTCCTTTATCAACTCATCTTTTAAGTCACCAAACTGACACTTTTTAGCCTTGTTTCTCAGTTCACTAATATAAGCTACAAAATTTTCCCCCTGGTTTCTGATCTCTTGTGTAAAACAAATGCCTCTCTAATGTAATATTTGTCTGGGGGTTATACATTTCCCTGAATTTGCACTTCAAACACTCAGGGCCTTCCCTTGATTCAGCCTGCACAATAATATGACAATTTTCACCTTCTCCCTCATATACTGTTGGTGCATACACAAATGAATGCTCTCTTTCAATGGCCTCGGATCCAGCTAGGTTTAGCAAAATGAATGCCCTGCGCATGCATCTTTATCAGAATAACTTGCTTGTATAAAAATATTGTAATCTTGCTCAAATAGTTTCCAATTTTCTGCAATATTCTGATCAAATACAAGTGGTGAGGGCTTTCGAAATCTGTCTACCATATTAACACATAACAGTGAAGGATTTTTTTATAAATATGTGTATGTGTGTGTATTTGTACATATTTGCCAGAAATTTATGCCAATACTTGTAACTTTGCCCAATGGCACAACAAGCCTCTGAATGAATGGGGTTGGGAGGGTGGCCTAATGGTTAAGGTGTTTGCCTTACCAACACAGGGTGCAGGGTTTGATTCTCACAAGGGATAATTGGCTAGGCTTAAAATGGCTCGCAAGAGCAGTTAGCTTAGTACTAATCTATGAGCCTGTAAACCTATGACTGAATTTTGTGAAATAAGTTTCTCGGGCACTTTAACATTCTCTAAATTGTCATATAGCAAAAGTCACTTATCATCATTTTAAGAAACATTTCAAACAACTAAACAGTATGAATGAATTGGTAAGAAGTTTATAGTAAGAAACATTTCAAAGTAACTGCACTTTGAGCTTCTTCTGCTCAGCACACTGAAACTTTCCCAAAATTGCAGCACTTTGCTAGATAATTCTGTACAGTGCAAGAAACACTCTGTAATGGTGGCACTTTGCAAATAGACACACCCAGCACAAGAAACTTTTTAAAACAGCTGTATTTGGCTACACTTTACGAAATAGTTGCACTTTGCACACAATTAAACTTTTCAGAATACATCCACAGTAATAAGCAGACACTAAGCACTTTTACACACTTTGAGATACTTCTAATTACTCTAGTTATGCCTTTGATACAATATGAAGTTGGAATTATCCCAAAACACAGCACTTTACCAAAAAACATGCAGTTGCCTTGATTTATTTATGCTTAATGTGCCTTTTTTTCTATCCTTGTTATATTTGTTTTGCTCGTTTAATCTCTTTTCATGCCCATTGTACTTTCCTCATGCTCGTGTAATCTCTTTTCATACCTGTTGTACTTTCCTCATGCTCGTGTAATCTCTTTTCATACCTGTTGTACTTTCCTCATGCTCGTGTAATCTCTTTTCATACCTGTTGTACTTTCCTCATGCTCGTGTAATCTCTTTTCATGCCCGTTGTACTTTTTTGTGCTCGTTTTACTCTAAGCATGCCTGTTTTTGCTTTAAACACATTAGTTCCTGGAATTCATAAACTCAAATGCCATGGAACAACTAGTCACCATCCCCACAAGAGGAGAAAACATACTTGATCTCATCATCACGAACATGGGAGCACAATGTTCAACACCGGAAGTATACCCCTCACTGGTGAGATCAGATCACAAACTAATCTCGCTAGAGGTCCTCATCCCACCCCCACCTGAAATAAAAAAGACCACAGTAAAGAACTTCTCGAAAGCCGACTTCACACTTCTAAAGACTAGTGTGGTCTCCTTTAAGGCCCCCGAGCCGGTGGAAAACAGTACTCAAGCCGCTGAATCACTTACAAATGCCTTCTACCAGCACCTGCAGGACTGCATGGACAAGGCAATCCCAAGCAAAACAAAGACTCTTTGTACCAAAGGCAAGCGTCCAGTCTGGTGGACCCCAGCCATAAACAAACTCTACAACAAAAGGAGGAAGCTACTACAAGATAAAGCAAAATCCTTAAAAGGTAAGACACCCTTGATCACTATAAGTAAAAAACTAAGAGCTCTCATAAAATCATCCAAAGCAAATTTTGAGAGAAAAATAGCTAAAGACTCAAAAGACAATCATAAGGCCTTCTTTAGCTATGTTAGAAACCTGGGAGGAAACTCCCAGATATGCTCAGAACTAGTTCAAAATGATGTGAAGGTTACTGATCCTACAGACATTGCCAACATACTGGCTGACAGGTTCAGTGCAAACTTCTCCCCCCCCCAAAAGGAGAGATATCTATACCAAACGATTGCAGCCCCCCAAACATCTCTAACGACCAAGTGAGAACTGCTCTCTCCAAAGCAAAAAACACAGCATCCATGGGACCTGATGGTGTCCCCGGCTGTGTGCTCCACGAACTCAATGAGGAATTAAACCCACAGCTAGGACAGCTGTTTAATCATAGTCTTACCTCTGGATACGCACTCCAGGAGTGGCGCACTGCAGCTGTGGTCCCACTTCACAAAGGCTGTCCCTCCACCGACCCTGGAAATTACCGACCCATTAGCTTGACAAGCCTTATCTGCTAAGCCATGGAGAGGATCATAATGGACCTCATAAACAAAGACATAGGGAATTTGCAGACTTTGGATCCAACCCAGTTTGGCTTTGTCAAAGGCAGATCATGCCTTTTAAACTTGGTTGACTTTTTTGAAACAGTCACCAAAGCCATTGATGAGGGAAAGGCAGTCCATACAGCCTACCTCGATCTGGCGAAGGCCTTCGATACAATACCCCACTCGGGTATCATTGAAAAACTCATCAGCTTAAATGTTAACCCATACATCACAAGATGGGTTGCAAACTGGCTGAGTGACAGAACCCACAGGGTCAGAATTGCTGGCGCCATGTCAGACTCAAGGCCTGTCACAAGTGGTGTCCCACAGGGCTCAGTCCTGGGCCCACTCTTGTTTGGCATCTACTTTTCCAAGTACAAGCAAACACAGGAGGGTTATGGCTGACAAAGTTTGCAGATGACTGCAAACTGGGCCATAGTAGAAAACACATCTGACACAGATATCCTTCAGAAGGGTCTCACAGAAACGGATAACTGGTGCCAGAGCCATGGCCTAAAGTTAAATGCCAAAAAATGCATAGTCATACCCTTCGGGAAAAACAAGGTTACCCCTAGCTACCAAATAGGTGGCAATCCACTGAGCACAGAAGAAGTTATCAGGGACCTGGGGACCCAGGTTGATAGTTGTCTGTCATTCGACACCCATGTAGCTAAAGTAGTTAGGAAGACCTTCTACATTGCCCACCTTATCATGAAGGGATTCTCATCTAGATCAAGGAAGGTCATAGTCTCCCTATACTCATCACTCATCAGACCAATGATTGAGTACAATGCCCCATTCGGAATGTATCTGACCCAGCACTTGCAGCAGCTGGAGAGGCCACAAAAGTTCCTCACCAAAAGGATAAAGGGTCTCAAAAATCTGTCCTATGCTGCCCGACTGAAAGAACTCCAGCTCTATTCAGTCGCTTACCGCTTGCTCAGAGGTGACCTTTGCCTAACATACAAGGCCATGTCAAACCCAGATTTGATGAATATGCTTCACCTCAAAAAATCTAGATCCGTCAGAATCACAAGGGCGGGAGACTTAAACCTCGACACGGCTATTAATAGGACGTGCTGGAGGGATAGATTCATCACCCAAAGACTCCCTATGCTGTGGAACAAAATCCCGGTATATGTGAGGCAGAGCACCTCGCTGGCCTTGTTCAAGAGAAATCTTGACCAATGGATGGGAGATCGCAGATATACCCCAGGGATTACCTCAGTGTCACTGCTCAACAGAGGCACAGCAAAATAATGGGTATAGTTCCCCATACTAAAGGGGTGGCGTAAGCCACAAAACGATGGGCTAGGCTTGTAAATGCCCTCGGGCAGATAGCCTAGTATGAACCTATGAACCTATGAACCTATGAACCTATGAACCTATAACCTCACCACTGGTTAAATGCATCCTTTTCCACTGCTAGACTATGGAACTCTCTCCCACCTTCACTTAGCTCCATTAGTAATGCTTCCTTCTTCAAGAAATCTTTGAGACATCTTTCCTCCCAGTGGCTATGCTCATGTGCTAGCTCCTCACAACCTATAACCTGACTTAATCACTCTCCTATCACTACTATTCCCACCTCTACTACCTACCTCCATCCTTTACTACCTTCAAAATCTTCTATTTATCCCTACTTTTTAATGTAGATTCACACTGTAACCAGATAGGTTTAACTACAATTGCCTTGCATTATTACTTTATATATAATAAAAAAACTTTTAATACTGTATACAACTTTGTTAAAGTTTTGTATACTGTGAAATGTGCTGTAGCCAATTGAATTGTTTATTCAAATGTTTTGTATAAATCACTGTGGAGCTTTTCTGCCCAGGCCTCCACTGAAAATGGGTACTTTCTGGCCCAGTAGACTTTCCCAGTAAACAAATGCAAATAAATAAATAAAATAAATAAATAGTTTCACTTTAAACATACCCGTTCGGCTTTAAACATCCTTGTTTTGTTTTAAACATGCTCATTTTGTCAACTATCTTAATCATAAACATTTTGGTTAATAACCATTTTATGCCTCTTGCTTGTTTAATAATACAGTTTGTGCCCTTGCAATGCTCCGTTTTATCTCTTCTATAAAGTAAACTGTTTGTGCAAGTTTTCATTACCTTTGGCTCTTTTTTGTGCTCATTTTTCTTAGTTTACCTTCACTGTTATCTCTGCACCTCGTGGCTCCAAATATCAATCTCTGCAATCCCAGTTCTGACACCATGTTGCTCATCTTGTCTCGATATAATAGACTAGTCTTCATGGGTTCTGTTCAGGCAGCTTTATTATGTACAAACACATTATGGATATAGCTTTTAACTTTAACTAAGGTAACTTATATACAAACTAACTACATTCATTCTCGCATGTTTAATCTTTGGCTGCACTTCTAAAATGGCACTAGGTACAATACATGCCCATTATTTATATGTGCACATTCATCACTTGCTATGCTTCTTAAAGACACATACAGACTATGCTCTACACATGCCATCTGCATTATTGCTTCTGTTGCCTCCAACTTATTTATTTATTTAATATTTGTTTATCAGGAAAGTCTGACTTGGAACAAAGCCAATTGTCAGCAGAAGACCTTGGAGAAATGCTCCAGATGCATGTCTTTGAAGCATGGGAGGAAAACAGAGCACCAGGAAAAAAACCCACACAAACATAGGGAGGACATGCAGACTCCACACAGAAGGCACTCTAGCCAAGAATCGGCCTGGCGAGCCTCTTGCTGGGAGGCAACAATGCTACCGTTGCACCACTGCGCTGTCCAACTTTTACCTTTATTTTTTTGCTTCTTCATTTCTGCTTTTTCCTAACATTTTCTCTTAAATCTTTATAAATTCTAACTATCATCTCCTCCACAGTATACAATGTTCAAAGAATTGGATGATACATGGAAATTGAGAGGGTTTCTGTTATTTTAACATGATGTATAGCTTCCTCTGTTCAGGGTATGCCAACAGTCTCCATTTTCTGCCTAGAAATCACTCTGTATGTGAGACAAAAGCCCTTTCTAAATAGAATTTCTATATGTGATTCATATTAGATTGTACTATTACAGTTTTTTTAACTAATGTAATATAGTGGTTATACATACTATCACCAGTTTCATACAGTAATAGATAGTATAGATACTGCTGTTTTGCATGTGAAATAACCTCTATAACAAAGTGACTCTCACACTCATCAGCATGGAAACCCCAGTTCTATACTGAAGGGAATGGGTTATGGGGCAAATATCCCAAATGCATTCTTGTATCAATTGCCATGCCTGTGTCTAATGTTGACATGCAGAGACAAAGTCCAGCTACATAATTTGGTATATAAGCTGTACTGCTTGCATGACCACTACAGAGGTGTGTTGTGAGTTACTAAAGTGAAGCTATGTCCCAAAGAGAAATATTGTAAAGATAATAGTGAACTATTTCTGTTCTGTGGCAGAGTTTCTTGTCTCAGCCTTACTTATTATTCTACTAAGGCAGCAAACTGAGTGTTCCTCACCACCTGCTTCCTGAGATAAGACATCTACTAACCCTATTTCAGGTACATTGTTGCCCACAAAAAAGGGTTTAGTAAAGTCAAAGATAACTAAGATTGGTTCTGAACATAGCTTTCAGTTTTTTAAAACCCCATCCAGTTCTATAGCCCACCTTACCTGGATTGTAAGGTAGCAAAACTGGACACAATTATTTTGTAGTAGTCTGATAGTGCTAATAATGCTGTCTCTTGTTTCATACTAGGTAAGGGCTAGTTTTTGACAGCTTCTTCTTCTGTTTGTTTTTCTAATCGTCCATGACTCACTATATGGAGTCTGTTTTGTAGAGCTTACATTTGACAGTATTAACTGTATGTCCTGCCAATCACAGAGAGCCCAACGTGGCTTGTACTTTGGATAAATGTAACTCCCAGTTCTCTTAATAACTTATTACATCAAACAACAGTGCTGAGTACATGGTGTGAGGTTTCAGAATTTAAGCCATGAGCCTTAGAAAAGCAGGAGAAATTTTGTGAGGTCCAAAGGGGAAGACAGTATAATCAAGAAGTCTTTCAGGAGTAGCGAATGCTATCTTCTCTTTGACTAGGAGAGGGGAATTCTAAGTTGGTCAAAAACCTTGTTTTGCCTAACTTCGACTAGACCGTACCACCAGAAAGGGTGGTGGGGTAGCCATACTTTACAAGTCTACCCCATCTGTCAGCATAGGCACCCAACAACCACCCCAGTTCAATAATGTTGAAATTATTATCTCAAAACTACAAATTAACAAAAACAAAAATGTAAACATTGTCTGTGTCTACATTCCCCCAGGGAGGAACTCAGAAACCTTAGAAGACTTCTTATATTGGTTATCCAAGAACCACCCCCAAGAAACAATTGTTCTTGGGGATTTCAACATTGACTGGAACACTTGCTATTGTGAAGCCCCCACATCCCACATAAACCTCTATGGATTTACTCAAATCATAACCTCCTCCACCAGGACAGGAAAACCCAATAACAAGGAAAGTACCCAAGACTGGATACTCGTCAATACCCATCTTCAATCTTATAAATCAGGCACTTTGCCTGATGACCTAAGTGACCACTGTCTCACCTATGTAATCAAGCTCAAAGTAGACTGCTCCTACCAACCCACCTATAGAACATTAAGAAACAACAAAAATTTTATTCTCACCAAGTTTCCAAATGAACTTAAGGCATGCAACTGGTCAGTACTAAAAAGTCTCCCCCTAGATGAAGCAGTAGCATACTTTAACACCAGATTCCTTGCTATTCTTAACTCCCATGCTCCCAGCCGCTCTATTAGAACCAAAGTTAATATTGCACCATGGCTTTCTAAAGATACCAAAACCAAAATTTCATTCAGAAACAAAGCATGGGCCACCTACTGAAAAACAAAACACCACATGATCAGCTAAGATTCAGACAGCTAAGGAATGACACCAAAAAATCCATAACCTTAGAGAAAAAGAACCACTACTACCATCTACTGCAAAAACACCAAAACAAACCTCAAAAGTTCTGGGCAGGAATAAACAAACTACTCCACCCAGGCCAAACTGCCACCCCCCCCCTCAGCTTCCCAACAAAAACCCCCAGTAGACATTGCTAATAACTTCAACAGCTTCTTCACAGAGACTATCCAGTCTCTAGCCAGTCAACTCTCTCCCAATGGCTCTAATTCTAATGTAGCCACACCCAGTACCCAAACATACTTTACCTTCCAACCTGTTCATACTCAACTTGACCCACCACTCTGGCTGCCGACCTCCTCCCAGCAGCCTATCTGCAAAAGGCTGCTGACACCATAGCCTACCACATCTCTATCTTGATCAACAGAGCTATATCTGAAGCTACTGTACCCACTATATGGAAAATCTCCCATGGCATACCGCTCCATAAAGGAGGTAGTTCCACTGAACTGTCAAACTTTAGACCCATAGCTATTCTGTCACCTCTAGCTAAAATTATGGAGAAGTGTGTACACATACAGCTCATGCACTACCTCACACAGAACAAGCTGTTGTCCAGATTTTAGCATGGCTTTAAGCCACACCACAGTACTACTTCTGCCCTCCTCTCTTTCTCCAACATCATTAACCACAACCACAGTAATAACAAACTATCCTCAGCACTCTTTCTAGATCTATCCAAGGCTTTTGACATGGTTGACCACAAAATGTTTATAAATACCTTGAAGGCCTTCTCCTTAAACAACCATGCACTCCAATGGTTTCAATCCTACCTGCAGGGCAAGCAACAGGCAGTCCTATGGCAGGACAAGCTATCATCTTGCCCACCCATCACATTAGGAGTCCCCCAGGGCTCAATACAAGGACCCCTTCTTTTCTCCATCTTTATCAATGACCTTCATTCAGTCATCCCAGATGCTACCTGCATTCACTATGCAGATGACTCCACCTTGATTTGTTCTGACACCTCACCAGCTACTTTATTCACATTAACCCAAATTACTTTCAGTACAGTAGAAATATGGCTCTCCAATCAACATCTAAACCTAAACCTCAACAAAACTAAGTTGCTCCTCTTCTCCCCCACATGCAGGACCCCCCTGCCAGCCTTTAACATATCTGCTAACAATGGCACTATCATCTCCCCAGAAGCCCAAACTAAACTACTGGATGTCATAGTTGATAACAGCCTGAAGTTTGATGCACATATCAATCAAACTATCAAAACCATTAATAAAAAATGTGGCTCTCTTTACAGAATCAAACCTTTCCTTACCCCACTTGCTAGAACTGCAATTGCCCATTCCCATCTGATATCAACTCTTCTCTATGCCTCACCTCTATTCTCCAACTTAAACAAAACAGATCTTAATAAACTATCATCCTGCTATAACCACATTGCCAGATTTGCTACTGGCACAGCCTACCGGACACACCACTGTCACAACCTAAATCGCCTAGGATGGCTTGAACTGCCAAGTCTACTGCAGTTCAACCAGCTAATAGTGGCACATAAAGTCCTTTACCAACCAGAAGATTCATATGCACTAAAAAATATCATCAGCCCCTACACCAGCACCCAGCTACTGCGATCATCCACTAGACTCCTAGTTCAAACATACAAATCCAACTACTCAGCTGGGGACTCTCTGTTTTCCAACTCTGTTGGAAAAATATGGAACAGACTCCCAGCTGACTTGACCCTAGAACCCTCACTAACTCAATTCAAAAACAAACTCAAGAAATACTTCAAAACTCATTGGTCATGTCCTTGCACTAACCCCGACTAGTGACCTCTCTATTTCTTAGGTGCCTTACCTTCAACTACTTCTAACTTTTTTCTACCACTCCATTTCAGGAAGGGTCACTTGTATAACTGCTGCTCAGTGTGTCTTAAACCTGAATGTAATGTTATGTATGTGTAACTTTGAAAATAATGTTATGTTTTGTAAAGTGTTTTATAATAAATACTATATGTGCTAAATGCTGGTATTGCTTATGACTGTAATCTGCTTGAAACTAGCATTTACTAAATGTTCAATGAGTATTATTATCTTGGAGCTTTTCTCCCCGGGCCTCCACTGAAAATGGACATGTATCCAGTCGGACTATCCGGTCAACAAATGTAAAATAAATAAATAATGCTTATAAATACCTTGAAGACCTTCTCCTTAAACAACCATGCACTCCAATAAATAAATAAAAATAAAAAAAATAAATAAAATAAATCTCTTTGAGTTCATCCACTCTGGGCATTGGATATGTTTCAGATACAGAAATGGCATTTCTTTTTTGTAAATTCTTACAAAATCATATGTAGAATGCAGTCTTAGGGACCTCTCAGTCTTTCCAATATAGAAACATTTACATGAGTTACACACTGCACAATAAACAGCTCTTTCAGTATGACAGTACACCTTCTTATTCACCTGTATTTCAAAACCATTCACCAAGAATCCGTGGCCTTCCATCACAAAACTGCACTGAGCACAGGAACCACATTTTTTCATAGACCCTACATGTACAACGTTACTGTTAGACTCTAAAATGTATTTCAGGTTCATTCCCTCTCTTAAAAACAATATTTGGTTTAGTTCCAACACATGCTCTGATATCCCTATCATTAAGTAATATAGCCCAATTTTTGACTAAAATATCTAACACATCCTGTTACTGGAAAAGTAGTAATAAAAGCACATTTGCTTACATGCAATCTTAGTTTAATGAACTACATGGTGCAAAGTGAGAAGTGTTTTACAGGATTTATTCATTGAAGGTAGTCTCTCTCTGGATGAATTTAATTTTTTAATTATATGTCGGAAAGACTGAGAGGAAATTTAAAAACAGAATTTATGAGCATTTAAGGGATATCAGACTTGGGAAATCCACAAATGCATTGAGTAAACACTGCACAGAAAAATCAGGCCACTCTTTCAAATTTTTCATTGTGGACACTGTTGACTTGAATAAAAGAGGTGGCCCGTGGGGGCTGCTTTTGGAAAAGAAAGAATTAATTTGGCAGGTACACATAAATGCGGGGCAATGAGCAGGATTAAATGATTCACTCTCCATTGCTTGCCTGTTAAAACTAAAAGCAACGGAAAGGTAAAGTATAAAAATATAAAAAAATATTTATATACATTTTTTATATATACTTTCATTTTTATATAAGCACCATTTTATAAATTTTATACATTATGTGTGTATTTGTATTTACATATATTTTCAGCATCTTTGCACTTGTTAATGTCATTTAAATGCTGGTTTTAAAGAGTGACTTTTTAAGAATATTTTTATGATTGCATGTCATGAATATTTATGAGTTCAGGGAGGTCCTTTTTAGTCAGTGTGATGGGATTGGTTTATTACTTAATTAATGCTCTTGCAGGATGTACTTAAGATTGCTTCCTGGATTTGCTCTTATCTGATGAAGTTGAGAAGGTTCTTGATGAAAGCACTTACCTATTTGTTATTTTGGTTTAATAAAAAATATTTTTACCGCTCCCAAAGAGTTTTTCAGTCATTTATTACAAGGATTTACTTGAGTTGCTGAAGTGTGTGGTTCCAGGAGTGCTGACTTTGTTTTTCTACAGTTTGTGGACTTTTTTGCTTTTTTTACAGGTGGGAAGAAGGCAAGAGGGCATTCAACAAAGAGATGGATGGATTGTATGACAGAAGACATGAAACAGTCAGCCATAACTGTCAAAGAAGGCAGAAGATAGAAATGAATTGAGAGAGATAGTGACAGTTAAAACAACACCCCAACCCCAATGTAGAAAATAGAAAAAAGGAGGTCTATGGTGAGGATGATTTGATGACCAATTTACTGTCATGGATGCACAAATAACTTGACCAGGAAGCACTAATAAAATGGGCAAGTGCAGCTAAAATAAGCAAAACAGGAACTTGTGAACATGTGAATAGGCAAGATCTCTTAGTTAGGAGCATAGGGCACCCAGTTCCTAAAAATCAATGTCATGGGGAGGTCATGGTGGTCTATCTCAGAGGACATAAACACCAATGAACCTGTGGTCCTTCTATCTACTTTGATATTCTTTTCTGGAGATGGGGCAGGTGCTATGTGATGAATCTGTTTCTCCATTATGATTAATAATATCTGATGGGGAAAATGTAGGGCCCCTTTTGTGGTATTTGTGGAACTGTTAGATTTGTGGAGATGCAGAAGATCCAGGGCAGCTGGGTCTCTAATGGCATAGATGGTGAGGAATAAAGCGCCCCTCAAGAGTCTAAAAGGCACTGAATAAAGTACAATCCTTTCAACCTCTTCTGGGAGCTCAGGGTCTTTAAGCCTGTGATCTTCATAATTAGGAATGCCTGGGGTCTTTTTAGTTGTCTGATACATCCCAAAGTGAGTGTATAATTCACCTTATCAATGCTAAATATAAGAGAACAATGGCCTCTTTAGAGCTGGTTGTCATTCCCGTGACAATTAGCTGCACTAAGCAAAATAATTTTCTGACTACTGCTTCCATATGATGATTGAAAGAGAAGGAGTTATTAACCTATGTTCCAGGCCACCTAATTACATTGTCACATTGTAGTGGGGTATTGTCAAAACTGTATGCTGAGCAGGCAGGATATCTAATCATATTCCACTTTTTTGTATTTAATTTGAGTCCATTTTTAGTACACCAGGTATGCACATATGAATTCTTACTAAAGGGTTTGGGTTTCTGAGGTAGACTTGAAACTGTTTATTATTTATTTATTTGTTTATTTATTTATTTATTTATTTATTTATTTATGTACGTATTTATTTATTTGTCTATTCTCTTGTTTACTGGAAAAGTCTGACTGGGCTATGGCAGCCTCTTTTCAGTGGAGACCTGTGGAGAAAAGCTCCAGTTGCAAAATAATAAATACCAACAAATGACACTTTATGATACTCAAGTGACAAGAAACATAGAACTGCAAATAGGATAATGTTGATGGTTATGATTTTGAAGAACTGAGTGGATGAATATTCCAAGCTGCAAGAGAACAGGTACCTAGTAGGAGAATTTGCAGAGGAAGATTTAAAGTATGAAGACAAATAAACTGTAGCATTTCTGTAAGTTATTATTATGGATAAGGAAGTTGTGAGAATTACCCAGCATTCAATCTTGGATGAGAGCTACACGTTGTAAACCTCACAGGGTGTTAGAATGTAGGCAGAGTGTTTTATAAGATGTGGGGGGTGTCTTGACGTCATTCAAAGAGCTATGTATGGTAGACAGTAGAAAATAGTTTAATTTTTAAACTAAAATGATGGAAGACGCTATGGGAGGTACCTTTAGAAGTAAGAGAGAAAAACAAAGGAAAATATGAATGGATGCAGCCAGGAGGGGGAGAAATAGGATGAAATGGGGGAAAGAGTATGAAGAAATGTGATCAGGGAGAGAATAAGGTGTAGATAGAAAGGAGAAGGGAAGGGGAGGAAATGAGGGCAGAGCTCTGCGTGATCGGCAGGAATGGTACAGGTGGAGAGATAGTAGGAAGGTTACTGTGGGAGTGATCCCCGGGGTGAATTTTCTATTTCACTTCGACTCATCAAGATTTCTCTTGAAGAGGGCCAGTGAGGTGCTCTGTTTGACATGTATGGGAAGTCTATTCCACAGCATGGGCAGTCTCTGGGTTATGAACCTGTCCCTCCAGCATGTTATGTTGATTGTGGTAATGGGGTAGAGGTCTCTGAAGCATGTGGTGTGGAGGGATTGGGTTTTCTTTAGATGCAGCATTTCTAACAGAGCTTTGTCAGACATGGCTTTGTAAGTCAAGCAGAGATCGCCTCTAAGTATGCGATATGAGACAGAGAATAGTTGGAGTTTTTTGAGTCTGTCCATACAGGACAAGTGTTTAAGGCCTAGGATCCTCTTTGTGAGGTACTTTTGTGGCCTCTCCAGTTGTTGCAGGTGTCTAGTGAGGTACATGCCAAATGGGGCATTGTACTCAATGAATGGCTTAATGAGGGAAGACTAGAGGGATACAATGACCTCTTTCTTCCTGGATGCAAAATCTTTACTAATAAGGTGTGCCACATAGAAGGACTTTCTGACCACAGTGGCAATGTGGTGGTCAAAAGAGTGGCTGCTGTCAACCTGTGCTCCCAAATCTCTTATAACGCCTTCTGTGTTCAGTGGACTACCATTGATGTGGTAATTCATGGGAACTGGGTTTTTCCCAAAGGAGTTTTAGTAGGTTTAGATTCCTAGATCAGGTGACCCTCGTACTGTTTTTCTTGCAGATGTGTATCAGCTCCATCAGGGCAGGATTTGTGAGTGCCTTGTAGGTTAGACATAGGTAACTACTTAATAGACTGTAGAAGACAGAGTAAAGGGATCGGTCTTTTAGTCTATGCACATAAGACACGTTGTGAACACCCTGTATTTTCTTTGTGAAGAACCTTCAGGGTGGTTGCAGCTGATGTAAGTGCCTAGTCATGTACATGTGAAATGGTGCACTGTACTCGATTAATGGTCTAATGAGGGCTCATTACAGTGAGACTATAACTCCCTTGCATCTGGATGTTATACTTTTATTTATCCGCTGTGCCACATAGAAGGGCATCCTCACCACTTTGGACAAATGGCGGTCAAAGTTCTGGCTAAAATCTATCTAGCTCTCTCTTCTCTGAGTCTAGTCTTAGGGGTGCGCTATTAATGTTGTAATTTGTAGGGGTCTTCGACTTCCCAAAGTGTATAATAATAAATTTATTCACATTTAGTTTAAGGCTCTGGCTCTGGCTCTGGCACCAATCATTTGTCTTATTTAGACCCTTTTGACAGATATCTACATCAGTGGGAGATTCAGTGATTGCCACCAGCTTGAAGTCATTGGCAAACTTTGTCATCCAGAGGCCTTCCACATTAGCCTTGAATTCATAGAAGTATATTTTGAACAGCAGTGGTCCCAGCACTGAGCCTTGTGGCACATCACTAATAAATGGCCTCCTGCTGGACCTTGGTTCACCCACTTTAACCACATGTGTCCTGTCTGAGTGCTAATTGGCTATCCATCTCATTATGCAGGGCTTTATGCCCAGTTTTGTGAGTTTATTTATAATACCTGAGTGTGGTATTGTGTGAAATGCCTTGGCCAGGTCAAGGTATGCAGTATGCACTGCTTTAACCTAATCCATGGCACTAGTGACTTTTTCAAAAAGGTCTTCTAGATTTCGTAGGTATGACCTGCTCTTGACAAAGCTGAATTAGGTTGGGTCCAGTGTTTGGAGGTTTCCTATGTGTTTATTTATCAGGTCCATGATTATTCTTCGCATGGCCTTACATATAAGACTACTCAGACTTATGCATCTGTAATCACCTGGGTCAGTTGATGGTCCTCCTTTGAGCAGATGGATTGCTGTTGCTGTCCTCCAGTTTATTGACACAAAACCACTCTGGAGGCCGTGGTTAAATATAGATCCCAATGGCCTGATAGGTCCTTACTCAAGCTGTTTAATAGCCAATGTGATATATCATTGGGCCCCACTGAAGCCATGTTTTTACCTTTAGAGAATGCAGTGGCAACCTGTTCTTTTGTGATAATTGATTGGGGAGTGGTGGAGGGTATTTCTTTGAGGAGAAGTGGGGGTGATGCAGAGGTGAAATTTGAGCTGAATTTTTCAGCCTGCAGATTTGCTATATCTTCTGGCTGAGTATAGGTGATGCCATCTACAACTAATTTAGCACATTGTTGGGTGATGCACTTAAGATTACAGACATAACTTAAAAATGCCTTATGGTTGTCCTTAGCTTTGGAGGCTACTTTTACCTCAAAGTCTGCTTTCAGAGACTTGACTAGTTCCCTGATTCACTTGTTTAGACTAATGAGAGACTTTTCGCTGTGTTGTGCACATTCCCTCTTACTTCTCGACAGGATTTTCTTTCTTTTGTTGTACAACATATTAATACCAGGGGTCCACCAGGGTGGCTTGCTTTTGCAGTTTGATCTGGACTTATTTCTGTCTGGTACTGTCTTTTCTATACAGTTGTTTATATGGTCATACAGGGCTTTTGCGTATACCTCCACACAGGCTTCTGTTTTTTTGGTGTTTGGGTTCTGGAAACTAGCTATGCTGTCACTTAATAGGAAGTAGTTTGCCTTAGAAAATTTCTTAAAGTTTCTGGAGTTAGATGGGGGGTCTAGTTTTAACTTTATTTCAAGAGAGACAGCTTTGTGATCTAATCTTACCAGAGAAGGCACCGCACATGGGGGGGGGGAGGTGTAGGGCTCACTGTTATTTATGAGTACCAGATCTAGGATATTTGTTCTTCTAGTAGGGGTTCAGACTAACTGCTTCAGAGCATTTAAATTTACAAAGTAAAGAATTCTTTGGGCCTGCATGTCCGTGGCCATGTATACCTCCCAGTTAATTGAAAGGTAGTTAAAATCACCCATGAGAATGGTATTGGGAGTATTGTGAGTGATTCTAGTAACGTCAGGTATGATGTATGGGTTTCCTGGTTTATGGTGGGGGACGTGTAGCTAACAAGAATATGGTAACTGTTTTCTCCCATGGTTAGTTGGACATGGTGTAGCCCAAGCATGTCATATTGTTTAACAGCCTTTATGTAGATAGATACACATCCACCTTTTGCTCCTTCAGGTTCAGTTGGTGGTCGGCACATATGAAAGGCATTATAGCCATGCACAGCTGTAGTGCTTTCGTAACTGCACAGATATCAGCATTCTCCAGTGTGAGGAGCACTTCTAAGGAGTGCAGTTTTTTGTTGCAACTCCTAGCACTGAGGAGTAACACCTTTAGCTTGTCCTGAGTAGCTTTTGCTATCTTGGAAGGTTTGTCTGTTTTGCAATACCTTAAAAGGCACTATAGGAGTATTTAATGTTTTGGCCACTATCAAAAAGCCTAAAGGTGACAAGTAAAGACCATCCCTGACAAAGCAGCATGGCCTGTCAACCATGGCCTCCCAGGGTGACAAGTATTGGACCCCTTTAGAATGACACCAGTAGCTAAGCCAATTGTTAAAGTCGATCATTTTCTGTTGATATTGTGGCATCATCCTTGGAGATGGTAAAATGCTGCTCAATGGCAGGGTCATGCCTGCTTGTGACACATATTCTGAGAGTTCAATCATGTCTTTCTTCATGTAGTCCAAGGATGTATGTCTCGGGTCATTCATGCCCACATGAACTATGACAGAGTCATGCTGGTACTTGTGGGTAAGTGACCCAAGTGCTTGTGTGATCTGGTGGAGCCTGGCCCCTGACTAACTGTAAGAGGAACATCAGTGTATCTCATAATAGATTTTCCCATGATTTATTTTTATTTATTTGACATTTGTTTACTGGAAAAGTCTGAATAATGAGTTGCAGGTTGTTTTGCCTTATGGGCTTGGCTGTTGGGACACAATGAGATGTGGATTTATGTCCTGTGATGGGAACTGTCTTGTTTGTTTGCATGTGGAGTTTCTGAGGGGTGTGCCTGAGAGGCCTTTGAGGTCTGGGTAAGTTACATGTGAGCACCTCTGCATATGTGGGTGTATGTGTCTGGTCCTTTGTGGATTAGATGATTGGTATGTGTGTGTCACTGACAACCTGTTTGCTACTTTTTGTGTCTGAATGCGAGAGTCTGGCCTCCATTGTCAATGTGTAACTACATCTCTCATATACTGCATTTGTGTGTCTGAGAATTAAGTGTTTGTCAGTGTACATGAGGCAATTGCTACATTGTATCAGGATGCCCTTGTGCACCAAGCTGGATGCAGAGATAACAGGAAAGTGCCTATCCATGGTTTCAGGTCCTAATGTGTACTTTGCAAGGGATAGGAGTGGAGGGTGTTTGTAACTAGATGAGGGACGGGTGCTTATTTTGGTGTAATCTACAGCTAACCTATCCAGAGAAGCTGCCCAGTGTCCATATTAGATGCTGTTCGAGTTATGATAGTCCAGGGTGCTATAATAATGTAATACAGACCTACATAATCCTAACTAAATGTGTTTATGCTGCTCACCACACAAACTAGCTGTCCTGTGAGTAGCGTGGGACTGAGGTAAAGTCCCAAGGTAGTTTTTATATGGAAATTTCAGCTTCTGGTGGTTGTATGTATACAAGGCACCACTAATCACTGCTGCACAAAGAGCAGCTTAGCTCAAATGTGAGGCTTATATAAGACCAGAAAAAAGCAAGTTTTATACTAAGTATGCACTGAGGCCAATCAGGTAAGCACACAATGAGCTTTCTACCAGCAATTCCCAGCTCAAAAAGGTGAAATCAGCCCTCGCCTGTCACAAGAGTGCAGAATTTGACCTTCTTAATGTAAAACGTCCAGTTTGGTGCCCAAACCTTAAGGAGCCACAAACAGATGCATAATAACTAGCTAAAAATCACTGGATGCATTGTATTTAAATGCAGAACAACACTTAGAAAATGCAAGTTTTAAATTTTAAAAAAGTGCAAAAAACAATAAATAGCACAAAAATCATCCACAGTATAATGAAAATAATTAGAACAAGTGCAAAATTATACTTAATTTCATTTGTCTTGCCAAGGCTGGCTTCAAATGCTTGCAAAATCTCTGAAAGTCTCTGGTGTCATCCCCAAATGATGAGCAGCTGCGGATAAATGAGCTTTGCTTTTTGTTTAGCAGAAGTGCTCCCACCACACCAATCAAGCCTTAAGGGCCACACTAAATTCCAAGGTCAGTGATATGTAGCTTTAAGGAACCAACAATTATCCAGTCAGCAAGCAGCTCAAGACAATACAGTTCTAACTAGGAGCCTAATCATTTAAGTAGTTTTCCTCTCATAGAAACAGGTCTTGGCCTACAGGCCTGTTAGATACTCTTAACAAGGCTGACTAATCTAAGGAAACAAAATATTTACTCACAAAAAGTCAAATAATTTACTTAGAACAAGACAGAAATTAACCAATTGCAAAACAGCTCTTAATTTTCTGTTGTGGAGATAATCAGAAGCAAGATGTCTTTGTTTAGTGTTTACCAGAAGTGCTCCCACACCAGTCAAGACTTAAAGCATTTAGCTTACATTACAATGTCTGCATGAGGTAAACTCCTGAGCAGCATGGCCAGGTCAGGACACACCGAGTGAATAAAATTACCACCATTGACAGCCTGTGGGACCCTCTCATAGAATCTTCCTTGACAAACCAAACTGCCAAAGGTTAAATCTAATAAGATGTCTGTTGTCAGAGCTTATGAGGTTAATTATAACATGTTACTTGACTTTACATATGGGGCTCATCAGAATGATGGGGTTATAATTCCTGGAGTCAGTGGAAGGACCACCCTTATGCAGGGGCATTATTACCTTTCTATGCCAAATATCAGGAAAAGAATGTAGATACTCTTAAGTTAAAAAGATTAAAGAATGTCTCAGTAAGGGCATGTGTAATATTATTTATTACACATCCAGATATATGGTCAGGCCCCAGGGGAGAAGTAATTTTAGTCTTAGATAGTACCTTCAGTACATTTTTTTGTAATAATAGGGATTGCAAGGGATTCAGGGGGTGTTGACTTTGCAGAGAAGTCTTGGAACTGAAGCTAGCACTGAATTTGTTTGCTAATGTACTGAAAATACCTCTTGAGTCCAAATGAAAGGTGTCAGTTCAAATCAATGCTGGGTGTCTTTCTTGATTTCATACCATCACTTAAATAAGAACCTATTGTTGCTCTTAGTTTCATAGTACATTTTAAGCCCTTGAATAAAGAGATATTTGCTGCAAGGGCTTTAGAGCTTTTGAAGGTGAATGTCACAATTTTATGACTGGACTTAAACGAGAAAGGAGATGCCACAGAAACAGTGCATAAAGAATCTATATTTCTTATAAATGGATTGAGAATGCAGTGTCCTCTAGCATGTTTGGTAACTATCTGACTCAGGAAGTGTTTGTTTCTTAAGTCCAAAAACATCTGGGTGCGTCTGACATTGGCAGTAGGTATAGTTAACGTCTCCCAGTATAATGAAGTCCTTGTTAATAGAAAATTCATCAAGTACATTTACTAATCTGACATGATCGTCAGGAACATGGAGAGTATCCTGTAACAATCTATAAGCTGATAACAAGTCCAGTTAAGCGTGATTTGGAGTTCTGTGGGTTCAGTTTGTGGGTCTCAGGAAATCTGCCTGGAGTTGTGATCCTTGACAAATATGCATGTACTACTACATTTACCATTAGCCTGTAGGCATGATAGGTTCAAAACCCAGGTACGGAGTGAGTGACTATATTCTTTACAATTAAACCAAGTCTTTTTAATTACAGAAACATGGAGATTTCCAGATGCAGGAGAACCTCAAGATTGGGAAATTTATTGTTGAGACTTCTGGCACTGAGAAGTGTCACCTTAATGTGATCAAGTTTATGGTTTAAGTTCCTCCACCTGATGGATTTGCTGCGCATCAGCAAGTCAAATGACATCAGAAATACTTGGCCTAGGAATTTAAACCTCTTCTGCAATATCAGAGGATACCTCTGTTATGGAACAGACTCCTCATCTGCATAAAATAAACTTCATCCCTTTCCATATTAAGCACAACTTAGATCTATGGATGGGAAACAGAAAACTTACCCAAGGACTGGCCCTATGCTACTAATGGACTGAGGCAGCTCCTAAATGCTTTATCCCATGAATGGGTCCCCTCAAATTATCTATGGAATAATCCCAGTTAATCTCATTAGGGGTAATATATCATTATCAGCCAGGGGATGGGTAAAGCCAATCTATAACCAAATGGGATAGGTTATTTTGAGCACAAAAATGGAGATTGTTTACGCTTAACTCATTACAGCCAGGTGATGCCTGTAAGAGTTTCTGCAGTTACATTCTAATGATGCCTCTAGGCATCAAAAATTGCTTGCTCATATTAGTATTAATAATTTTCAAACTATGGTACATACAAAGTATTAAACGATTTCATCTTAAAGATTACATAATGGCAAAGAAAACTGTATTGATATTTGACCTCTGTCTAGTGCAGGTAATGAGATATTAATTGTTGCTCATATAATGTTTCTTTATGTTGTCATAAATGTTGTTCTTCTCTGAATACCTCTACAACCAAGTAGCACTATTGGAACTGCTTAACCTCATATGGAAGCTCGCCTCTCAGTTGGATGAACAAAATGCCACTGACAGCATGTGTGTAACTTGAGGGGTTGATGAGATGTTGTAAAAATATTACAAATGTAATAGTTACTGTGTTTACTGTGACTTATAAAAATCAGTTTAAAACCTGGGACCTAAAGAATACTACCATTATAGCAATAGTTTGCGCTGACGAGTTTGCATTTACACTTCATTACTAACACCTGAGGTTCTAGAGATATGTACATTTGTTTGAAATGTGAGGATATAATTTGATTCTATCAGACTTCCATTGAAAGGAATGAATTAAAATAGTCCACAAGTCTAGTAGTTACATATGAATCTATGAATCTATTAACTCATGTGATCCATTTTTGGGTTAGATAATTTAGTTAGGTAAGACTATCCATTGGGTGGACTCTGCCTGCTAACTGGTTTGGTGAACTGATTTGACACTGTTTTCAGAGAGAATCTAGATTGCTGGTGAGTAAACAAAGTAATAAAATGACACTGTATAATGACAATAATTAACCATCAAGAGAGCAGAGCCAAGATTGTTAACTGAGAGCAGCAGATTTTTCAGAGCTCTGCAGTTTCTCTTGTAATATTCAGGTAAATATTACTCTAGGAGAAAAAAAAAGTACTGCAATACCTTTGTTTATATTCTTATGGGGGAGCTGAGACAAGAACTGATGGAATAATCTCAGAAATTAATAAGGTAATTCCAAAGCAAATTAAACATTTCTTTGATAAGCTTCTTATACATGTTCAATTAAATGGAGTAATCACTCTTCCCACAGATGCTCAATAATATCCTCAGTTTTAAAGAAGGAAATAATATCCACACTATTGCTCTTAACACAGAATAATTTTTGTTTCTTAAATACTCACTACAAAGTTTTATGTCCATTTTAGCTGACAAATTAAAAGAATGTATAGCTGATATAATGAATACAGATCAGTTTAGTTTCAGAAATAAGAGACAGACACAAGACATTATTAAAACAGCAATAACATTTATAGATATTTTAAATAACAAAGACGATGCTCAATTTTATCAGTTTAGATATAGAAGAAGCTTTCGACACCTTAAATTGGAGCTATTTATGTAAAGCATTAGAAGTATTTGATTTCCCCTTCAGTGCATTTACTTTTTTGAAATGATAATGTAACGCTAATAAGGCCTGTGTCAAACTGGGACCATTTTCTTCATAGTCAGTCCCTTTAACTAGAGGTACAAAACAAAGCTATCCTTTATCTCTTATTCTTTTTGCATTAACTATCAAAATCTTAAAAATCTCTTGTTAGATATAATCCAAAATGAAAGGTCTGGAATTAGCTATTAACTACAACTCTTAACTTATGCTCTTTGCAGACAATACAATGTCAACTTTACTAAATTCTGAGGAATCAGTCAGTGAATTGCCTATCATTATTGCAAATAATTGAAATGCTATCAGGTCTTTTAATAGCTCAAAATCAGAACATCTTTTAAAAATAAATAAATAAAATAAACCAGGTGCTCCAAGGAACCATTACTTGCATCCACAAAGCTTGTTGATGATGTATTTTACTTGTAAGATGAAAATGCTAAACCTGTTTGATTTTTTACAACACCAGTTTGTTTTTAAACTTTTTTAAGCTGTAAAATAAACGCTTTATTTTATTTCTGGATTACC
>NC_056737.1:992739144-992756644 GCF_019279795.1 Protopterus annectens | reverse complement strand
AACTCTGGAAATCCCTCAAGATACAACTGCAAAAAAAATAGCATATCAAACATCAACACTAACATGGGAATTTACCCTTCTACATATTCTCCCATCTAACATATCAGGAAAACAAGTGAATATACTTATAATAATTTTCTTACTAATGAAGCTATACATGGTGGTTCACACAGCCTATCTAGATCTCGCCAAGGCTTTTGACACCATCCCCCACTCTAGAATTATAGATAAACTCACTAAACTAGGTATAAATTCCTATGTCACAAGATGGGTTGCCAACTGGCTCACTGACAGAACCCACACTGTGAAAGTAGCAGACTCCAAATCTGACTTCAGACCAGTGACAAGTGGAGTACCACAGGATTCAGTCCTGGGTCCTTTCCTGTTTGCTATCTACTTTTCTGAAGTACAGGCTAACACAGAAGGTCTTTGGCTAATGAAGTTCACAGATGACTGCAAACTAGGAGCCATAATCACTCCTAATGATGTGGATATCCTACAAAAGGGCCTCACGTAAACAGATGCCTGGTGTCAAAGCCATGGCCTCAAGCTCAATGCCAAAAAGTGCATTGTCATCACCTTTGGTAAAAATTCTGTACCCATGAGCTACCACATAGGTAGTAGTCTACTTATACTGAAAGTGTGATAAGAGACCTTGGGAAACAGGTGGACAGTAGTCTCGCCTTTGATAATCACATCGCCACAGTAGCCAGGAAATCCTTCTACGTGGCACACCTCATCAAAAAAGGTTTCTCATCCAGGAAAACAGAGGTCATTGTTCCCCTCTACTCATCACTCATTAGACCCATTATAGAGTACAACACCCCTTTTGGTATGTACCTCATAAGACATCTACAACAACTAGAAAGGCTGCAGAAATACCTCACAAAGAGGATTACCAACCTCAACAGATGCCCTATGCAGACCATCTCAAAAAACTCCAGCTTTACTCCGTCGCATATTGCCTACTCAGAGGCAATTTCTGCTTAACATACAAAGCTATGTCAAACCCAGAGGAGATGGACATGCTCCACTTAAAGAAATCCCAGTCCCTCCGAGCTACACGCTCTAGGGACCTAAACCTTGTCACTACAATAAACAGAACATGGTGGAGGGATAGAATCCTGTCCAACAGACTTCCCATACTCTGGAACAAACTACCTACCTATATCAAACAAAGCTCCTCATTAGCACTCTTCAAGAAAAATCTTCATGATTAGATGGGAAATAGGAAATTCACCCCAGCGATCACCTCTGTGGCTCTGCTCGACAGGGGCATAGGAAAATAATTTTCTTGGGTGACAAAAGCCAGGGTACCTTTTTGGCTAGGCTTATATAGGCCCTAGGGCCAATAGCCTAGTACCTAAACCTGAACCTATGAACATAGCTCCCAAATGGTTAGACCCTATAAATATCTCTTGGGAGGGATTAAAAAAAATAGCTATAAAACATCTTTTAGCCCATAAAATAGTAATGGATAAAAGAAACGAAAATATGAAAGACTGAGAAATTTGGAAACAAACCTTTAGCATCATATTAGCATAAAACATCATACATACTATATAGTAACAAGGTACAAAGGAATCTAGAAATCTACACACGATCACACAGCCAAGCTATGGACTTGAAATCCTTATTGTATGTGCTGTTTTTATAACAACAGAATTGACTGAGAAAGCATCTTTGTATATAGTGTAAACAGATATGTTTTATGACCTACATGTTACTATATTGACTACAATGTATAACACTCACCAATGGTCATGTAAGAATGGAAATGATTGTGATTTGTATAAATGAAAAAATGAAAATAAAAATTATTGAGAAAAAAAAATAATCGTCAGTGATTTCAAAGTCAGTAATTTTAAAATCAGTAGTTTTAATGCCTAGCAGCCTTAGTTTTCAAAACACGAGTAATAGAAATTATGTTGCTTAAACATGGCCTTTGAGTAGCATTTAAACGTAGCTGCCATACTAACTCCCTACATGTACACTTTGTCACTAACCCCAAATATAAATTTAAAAACTTCTTTAATTGAACAAGTGGTATTATGCTCATATTGAGAGTTCTTAGTGTCCATCTTTCTGATATGACGTAAATGTTCACAAGCCCTCTTTTTTGAGCAACGTTCAATCTTCCCTATGTTGAAACTGGAACATGAAATACAAATTGCAATATATACAATGCCCTTAGATTCAGAGCCCCCCCCAAAAAAGACGTAAAGGTTTGCCTTTGTAGTTCATGGGGTAGGTATCCCCACCCCACATATAACTACAATAGTGGCAAGCTCCACACCTCCGCAAGCCTGGGGTCCTGATGTTGTTACTGAAGTTTTTCTGAAAAAATCAAAAATACTTTTCATGTTGTTACCCCTCTTGTGTGTGAAAAATGTTGGACTTGCTTTATGATGATATTAACTATAGTGTAGTCTCTTTAAATGAGATACACATTGCTTATTAGAAAATTGATTCATTCTTATATGATGCATTGACCCAAGGTGTCATCACTAGAGACGAATATGAATTTTTGTCCATTAAACTTCCCCTAGTACCTTCCATCTTTGGGATCCCCAAAGTTCATAAATACACTCTTGACCCCCCCCCCTCTATTAAGACGCATTGTTTCAGTGCAGGGGTCTAAAACACACTCTCTTGCATTATTTTTAGACTGGTCTCATATTTTGAAGGATTCATGGAGTTCTTTGCGCAATGTCTCACCTGAATCATGGCACCATGATCTAAGCTTCGGAACCATTGATGTGGTTGACTTATTTGGGAGTATTTCCCATCATGGGGGTTTACTATGGTTCAGAGAAGCCATTATGGAATATGATTTCATAGACACTAGGAGAATAAATTTATTTGTGGACATCATGAAGTTGGTATTAACAAACAATTTCTTGTATTTTGAAGGGAAATAATTTAAACAACTTACGGGTGCAGCTATGGGTGCAGCTTGTGCCCCCATTTTCACCAATATGGTGATGTGGAAATGGGAAACCCTGTATGTATTGAATTTCACTTTTTCACAGTACTGGATAAAATGCTTCTGTTTTTTGGATGAGCTCTGTATTTTTCTAGAATGGAGACAAGACTATGATTAAAGGTTTTATCAACTATAGTAACAAGAAGACTGATTGCTTCCACTTTACCGGTGCATTTTCTGTGAATGTTTTGAATTACTTGGATGTTACTATATATAAATCTGAGAAGGTGTTTTTTTTCTAACATTTTTAGGAAATCTACCTTCTCAGATTCCTACTTATACTAAAACAGCAGTCATCCTGGTACTTTAAAAAACAGTTTGGTGAAAGGGCAAATTATTAGATTATCTAGAATCATGGGATCATAGGAGGTTACTAGGCTATCGACCCGGAGGTCATTTCAAGCCCAGCCGTTTCATCCCAATGTAATGCCATAGATACTCTAGTCAATACCCAGGACTATATTTTTTACTGACTGCCCATATCCAGGAGGGTTGTGGGCACTATCCCCAGTAAGAATTTACTGTGCCCCATCCACTCGTCCAGGTTCTCTTTTGAACAGTGTCCTAGAGGTGCTCTGCTTCACATGAATTGACAGTCTATTCCAAAGATGTGGCAGTCACTGGGAGACAAATCTGTCCCTTCAGCACATCCTATCATGTCACAGGCCATATTATGTCCCAGGAACTACCTAGGTAGCTTTAGTCCCTTTTGATTTATGGATGTGCAGCAAATTCATTAGGTTTGGGTCAGAGATTGCTCTGTAAGCCAGGCATAAGTCTCACCTAAGAAGTCTATATGATACTGAGTGTAGTGACAAGGACTTTAGTCAGTCTGTGTAAGTCACATGCTGGAGTCTAGTTTTATCACTTTGGATGTTGTGGACCTTTTTACGTGTATTCCTCACGAGATAGGCTTAGTTTGGTTTGAAGAGTTTTTGGGAAGCAAGAATAATATTTATTTCAAGGTATTTTGTACATGCCTTGTTCTAATGGAATAGATTTCAAACAATAATTTTATATTCTTCCAAGGGGAATATTTTAGACAACCTAAAGGCGTAGCTATGGGTGCCCATTGTGCACCTACATATGCCAACATCGTTTTATTGTATTGGGAAGAAAAATTTGTTCACAATTATAATTTTAAACAATACTGGAACTACTATGGGCACTTCCTGGATGATGTTTGTCTTTTTTGGAACAATACCATGGAAAAATTCATGGAATTTTTTGATTATATTTCAAATACAACTATTTTTTTAAAATGCACCTATGAAGTAGATGAAGTTGAATTGTGTTTTTTTGATGTAAATATACAGAGAATGGGGGAAGGTTTTAAATCAAACATTGTTAGAAAAGATATGTTTTCTAATGTTTACTTGCATTATACAAGCTCTCACCCACCTTTCCAAAAAAAAGCAATATTCAAAGACCAGCTGGTGAGAGCTAGTAGGATGATGTCAGACGATCTGGATTTTAATACTGAATGTGAATCTATTAAGAGTATGTTTGGAGCAAGGGGGTACCCAATAGATCTCCTAACATCAGTTATTGTAGAGGTTAAGGAAGGAAGAGCAGGAAGATTTGCTCCAATTTTGGGTGTACCCCTACCTACATTGGAAGTACAACATATTGAGGCAAACACTGCTATTGCCACAACTTTAGAAAAAGGTTTTCATTCTGCCATGTTTAACACTTTTGACGGGGAGAGTAATCTGGTGAGAAGTATTCTTTGTAAAGAATGGAAAAAATTTGCTAGTTTGTCTGACTTAAATCATATCTTTGAAAATCCATTTAAATGTGTATATAGGAAGGGACATAACATCAAGAATATATTGGAAGGGACAAACTTCCTTAACCCCACTAATAACAATAACAAAAAAGGGACACGAAATGCGGACTTTGCCCATATTGCATTAACATCAAGGAAGGTGATTCTATTCTTTTGAAAAAGAGGAACAAGTATATTACTACTGATGGTTTTGCCAACTGTAATACCACAGGAGTGATTTATATTGCTACATGTGAAATATGTGACTCTTTTTACATTGGCAAGACCGAGAGGAAATTGAGGCAGAGAATTTACGAGCATTTATATGAGATAAGGAAAAGAAAAGTCAATAATGCTCTGTTTAAACATCAAAACAATTGTGGCAAAGCATAGAAGTAGTCCCATGAGACCCCAGGTGAGGGCCTTGGGAGACTCGCTTGGAATATAGGGAGCTATATTGGCAAATTATTCTTGATGCAAGTTCTGCCCCTGGTTTAAAATGAAGTGTTATCCTTGAAACCTGTGCTGAAATTGAGATCAGCTAAATTATAGTATGTTATTATTATAATATTTATATTTATATTTTTAAATAATTTTATATATTATATATGCAAGCATTTTATGGTTTATTTAATAATAATTTGTAAAACTACAATCCACTCTGCTACAGGCCCCATGAAGGCTCAGTGTCTCTCCAGTAAGTGTTTTACAACTGTAAATGCCTATTTATGTTGAATTGTATTAGACATTTTACAACTGTATATGTTTATGTTGAATTTCAAGCCTGTACTCCAATCTGCTTACTTACACGATCAGACTATTTACCCCACTCATAGGACCAAAATCTGGGACTGGGTTAGCCCTGCTCCGCTTCGCTCGCTTGGCTCGCCGCTCCCTCCCTGCCCCCTTATCCCACCCGCCCCACTGTGTCTACATTTATAGCCACTAGGCCACACCCCTACTTCCTCTCCAACCTACACAACTTCCTCTCCAATTTCCTCCCCCCCACCACTTTACTGTTTAACCACTACTATTCCTCTGAAGCACATTGACCCCACCCATTGATGACATATAACATGTCTATAAATAATTATAAACTCCTTTCTCTTATCTTACCACTCTTAATTCTGCCATACTTTCTTACTAGCTATGAAAATCTCACATTCGTAGGTTTCTCTTATCCAAAATGCCAAACCAAGACCCCCTACCTCCACTGACTGGAACTTGCCCACTACTACACTACCCCAAAAATTATAAATTCCAACCACTTGCTTCTAAAAACCACTCCAATCAACACCAAAATCCAAATATGAACTAAAACTACTATTCAAAGTTATTAGACTACTAGCGTATCTAAGAAAAACATAACCAAAGATGGGGACATCCATCCTAATCCAGGCCCAACCTTAACTCAAAATCCTACCAGCCCACCACTCTCCCACTGACTGGTCAACTCCCTCCTAATATGCCACTTAAACATTAGAAGCCTAAACAATAAGATACATAGCCTGTATGCTGTACTAGCCACATACCTCCCCAACATAATGTGTCTATCTGAAACATGGCTCCGGCCATCAACCAAAGACAATGAGATCCTGCCTCCTGGTTACAATATACTTAGAGCAGATAGAGTAAAGAAAAGAGGAGGTGGAATAGCCGTCTTATATAATAGCACACTTAACATCATAACTAACCCTATACAACCACCCCAGGTCTCTAACGCTGAAATACTAGCTCTAAAAATTCTACTAAATAATCATAAGGGCATTAACCTAATTGTCACCTATATTCCTCCTGGGAACAATGTAGAAACACTAGAGGTCATTCTACATTGGATAGCCAACAACTACCCTCAAGAAACCATTGTCCTGGGCGATATTAATATTGACTGGAACCAATGCACAGCACAGTCCAACCCCATCCCTGTTAACCTACATGGATTCTCTCAGATAATATCATCTACCACACGTACAGGTAACAATAACCAAAAAGAGAGTATACTAGACTGGATACTCACCAACAGTCATCCCCAGAACTATATGTCTGGAACTCTCCCTAATGATCTTAGTGATCACCTGCTCACATACATCATGAAAGACAAAATTAATTGTACAAGCTTACCTATTTATAGGTCTATCAGATCCAAGAAAAACTTTGACCCAACTAAATTTCAACTTGAACTCAAATCATGTAACTGGACAAAACTAAAGTTCCTTCCCCTTGATGAGGCAGTGTCATCATTTAACAATTCATTCCTTACTATAATTGACTCGCATGCCCCTAAACGCTCAATAAGAATTAAAACTCAACTAGCACCCTGGCTAACAACAGACACCAAAACCAAAATAACAACTAGAGACAAAGCGTTGGATAAATGGCGCACTACCAAACTACCCCTAGATTGTATCAAATTCCAACAACTTAGAAATGAGACTAAAAAAGCCATCATACAAGATAAGAAAAATTACTTCTACAATCTGCAACATAAACATCACAATAACCCTCAAAAGTACTGGGCAGGCATAAATAAACTTCTCCAACCAGGCAAATCCACTACTCCGACCCCAGGAACATTATCTGACAAGAGCCAAGAAGATATAGCCAATTCATTCAATACTTTCTTCACAGAAACCATCCAGTCATTAGCTAACCAACTTTCTCCTCCCCACACTTCTATAAACACTATACCCGACTCACCACTCTCTTTTAACTTCCAGCCAGTGTCTACATCCTTTATCAGATCCCTTTTGAAAAAACTGAAGCCAACCACCCTTTCAGCCGATCTTCTGCCGGCTGAATACCTGCAAATTGCTGCAGATGTCGTAGCCTACCCTATCTCAATCCTAATTAACAGAACCATAACCGAGGCCTCAATCCCCTCAATTTGGAAAATATCCTATGTTATTCCACTCCACAAAGGAGATTCATCCACAGAACTATCCAACTATAGACCTATAGCCATACTATCACCACTTGCCAAAATTATGGAAAAGTGCATGCACAATCAACTAATGCTCTATCTAACCCAAAATAAACTACTCACAGACTCTCAACATGGATTCAGACCCCATCATAGTACAACCACTGCCCTCCTCTCTTTTACTGAAAACATTAATCTTAACCGGAATAATAAAAAAATATCCTCCGCTCTCTTCCTGGACCTATCGAAAGCCTTCGATATGGTAAACCATCAGTTACTTCTATATACTTTAAAAGCCCTGTATTTAGATACTCCAGCCCTTGACTGGTTTCAAGCTTACCTCACTGGGAGACAACAAGCAGTAATGTGGCAAAACAAGCTCTCCTGCCTACTACCAAATACCATAGGAGTTCCTCAAGGTTCCATATTAGGACCTCTCCTCTTTTCAGTCTTCATAAACGACATCCAAACAGTCATCCCTGAAGCCACCTGCATTCAATATGCAGATGACTCGACTATAATATGTTCCAATGCCTCTCTTGCAAATCTACTAACTACCACCCAACATAGCTTCACCAAAGTCGAAAACTGGCTTGCCACCATCTCCTGATCTTAAATCCAAACAAAACCAAGTTACTTCTCTTCTACCCAACCAATAGATCTCCGACTGAAAACTTCACTATAAAATCCAATAATGGGACCATCATCTCCCCAGACACCTATACAAAGCTATTAGGAGTAAACATTGACAATAAACTCAGATTTGATATACATATCAACCAAGCCATTAAGTCAGTCAACAAGAAACTTGGGACCCTATATAGAATTAAAGCCTTCCTTACCCCGAATGCCAGGGCAGCCACAGCCAATTCACACCTTCTCTCTACCCTACTATATGCCTCTCCTGTCCTCACTCACCTTAACAAATCTGATCTGGCCAAGCTCTCATCCTGCTATAATCACATTGCCAGGTTCGTTACAGGCCTACCCTACAGAACACACCACTGTACTAACCTGAAAAAGCTTGGATGGATAGAATTCCCACACCTTCTTCACCAGTCCCAACTCATAGAGGCCTTCAAATTCCTTAAACAACCTGAGAATACCCCAGCACTAAAAAACTTAATGACTCCCTACTCCAATCTAAGCTGCCTTCGCTCAGCAAACAGACTCCTTGTCCAAACAACTAAATCTCTCAACCTAGGTGGTGACGCTGTTGCCAACACCACTGGTAAAATATGGAACTCTCTCCCAAATAACATCACGCTTGCAACTTCTCTAAGTCAATTCAAAAATAGTCTAAAACTCCACTTCAAGTCACACTGGCTATGTCCTTGCGCAAACCCAGACTAGCTCTGTGCCATTAACTAAAACATACACAACTAGCTAAGATGATAAGTACTTTGTATACTGTGATAAAGAAATATGTATCCTGTCTAACTCTATGTCATTATACTGCCTACCGTCCTTGCTAATATGTTATTAATGTTACATTTGTAGTAATCTCAGAAATAGTAATGGCAGTCTTGTACTTGTATGTAAATAGCCTATGTTTTTGTTAAGTTCTTTCAGCTCATTTACTGTACCTAATTATCAATGTAACTCTGTTGGAGCTTTTCTCCCCGGGCCTCCGCTGAAAAAGGACATGTATCCAGTCGGACCATCCCGGTTAACAAATGTAAAATAAAATAAAATAAATAAATAAATAATACATGTATTTATCTTTTAACAAGATGTACATGCATTTAATTTAATTTCCACAAGGTGGCGATATTTCATTGTATTTTGGATCCAATTTGGCTTCTGCTTTCGAAAAAAACATTTTTAGAAGCATTTCAGGTTTGTGCTGGTAATACTTATATTTAACAAAGCAATTTTAACTAAGGTTTATGTTTGAAGCATTTTATATAACAAAATATATATACATATCTATTTATTATATCTATTTATTATATATACTTTTGGCTTTAACTTTTAGATTCATTCACCTTTAAGGTTCATGTGTTTTAATGCATTTTGCATATATAATTGAATTTGTTCACTCATTGGTTCATTTCAATTAGATTAGTTTATTTATTCATCAAAGGAAGAGAGGTTAGGTATCTGATGAAGTTACTGTGACGAAAACGTATGTGGATTAACTTTACAGCGTTATTGTGCTGTTGCTTGTGCTTTGCAATTTCGTTTGCTGTGCTCTGCTGCTGTGATTTAGCTTGCTCTGGATTGTTTTTGCGCTTATTCATTAAAGCAGTTGTCTGTTTTGCTGAGCTCCGTGTGTGCCGTACTTCAGGTTTCACATGCTGGAGTCCCTTGGTCTTCTTAGTTAGAAATCCCTGAGGTCTCCAATTGCTGCAGGTGCTTTGTATAGTACACGCCGAAAAGGGGGGGGGGGGTATACTCAGTTATGAGCCTGATTAGTGCTGAGTATAGAGGAGTTATAACCTATTTTGCTCTAGAGGTGATGCCTTTACTAATGAAGTGTGCTATGTAGAAAGCCTTCCTTACTAAAATAGAAACACGGTGGTCAAAGTTAAGGTCACAGTCTACTTATTATCCCAGAATTCTTACCACTTCATAGGTACATAGGATATTGTTAATTTGATAGCGTGAAGGGACATTGTTTGTGCTGAAGAGAATGATGATGCATTTCTTTGCATTCACTTTGAGACTGTGACTAAGACCCCAGTTGTTGGTCTGCGTAAGACCCTCTTGAAGTATACTGCAATCATTTGGGTATTCAATAACTGTAGCCAGTTTGCAATCGTCCGCAAACTTGGTCAGCCACAGCCCCTTAGCTTTAGCTTGAACTTCTGAAAAATATATACCAAACAGTAAGGGACCCAGCACTGACCCTTGTGTGGCCAAAAAGTTCAACCTTAGTCTCATCAGACCATAACACATTTTCTCACATGCTTATAGGAGGCTTGATGTATTGTTTTGCAAATTTTTGCCAGGTCTGGGTGTTTTTCTGTGTAAGAAAAGGCTTCTGTCTTGCAACCATACCCCACAGCCTAGACATATGGAGAATATAAGAGATTGTAGTCATATGTAGTTCACAACCAGTACTTGCCAGAAATTCCTGCAGCTCCTTCAGTGTTGCTGTAGGTTTCTTGCAGCCTCCCTGACCAGTTTTTGTCTTGTCTTTTCATCAATTTTGGATGGACGTACAGTTCTTTGTAACATCACTGTTGTCCCATATTTTCTCCACTTTTTGATGACAGCTTACTGTATTCCATGGTACATCCAACGCTGTGGAAATTTTTTTGTACCCTTGCCCTGACTGATGCCTTTCAACAATGAGATCAGTTTGATGCTTTGTAAGCTCTCTGCGAAACCATGGCTTTTTCTGTAGCAGGCAACTGAGTAAATGTCAGTAAAATCCTGCTAGGACAGCTGAACTTCATTTGGGGTTAATCAGAGTCACTTTAATTGATGGCAGGTGTGTACCCCTGAAGACTGAATCCTGTAATTAAATCAAAAGGTGCTTCAACAAAGTATTAGTTTAAGGGTCTATGTCAATTAAACGAATGCTTGAAATGTTGAACCTCATGTGGTCGACACCATATGATCGACATTTCAAGTGTTCGAAGATTGACTTTTAACAGTGCCGTATGGTGCAGAATGGGAGAATTTCCCTTTTCTGCACTGAAGTGCGGTCTCGGAGTTGGTATATTTAAGTAGGGGGGTGTGGGGGGCTTGCCCCCCTGCTCGCACTGTTAAGGTATATATTTATTTATTTTTAATATATTCGAACTTCCAAAATATCGACTATATGGTCTCGAACATATGGTATTCGACATTTTGTAAGTTAGAATATATAACATAGACCCTAGTTTAAGGGTGTGCACACTTATGCAACCAGCTTATTGTACATTTTTAACTTTTTTATATTTTTCTCCCTAACAGATTTGTTTGTTTTTCAATTGAATTGTACAGGTTATGGGTCACATTAAAGGTGGGAAAAGTTTTTAAATGATTTATTGTGGTCTCATTTTTTTATATCACAAAAACCTGGCATTTTAACAGGGGTGTGTACACTTTTTATATGCACTGTAGATAGAAACACCTCCTCCTTTGGTTTTCACATATTCACTTTGCAGTCTAAAGGTGTGGAAGGCCTTGCAGCCTTGCAAGGCTTGAGTACTGTCTTACTCCTTCAACCAGGTTTCTGTGACTGCACAGACACCTACATCTTTCTGTGATAGAAGTGCTTCCGGGAAGTGCAGTTTTTGGTTTAAGCTCCTAACATTTAGCAGTATGACGCCTATTTTGTTCTGGTTAGCTAATTTCACATCGGTAATGCTGTTTTTGAGATCTTGCCTAAAAAGGCACTATGGGGGAAGTAAGAGCCTTTGCCAGCAGCCAAAAGCCTAGAGGTGCCAGGTGCAAAATGACTCTGGTAAAGCAGCAACGTTTGTCAGCCATGGCTTCCCATGCTGACAGGAACTGGATCCCCTTTGAATGACACCAAAATCTAATCCAGTTATTGAAATCAATCATTTTTTGTTTATGCAGTGACAGCATTCTAGGTGAGGGTGGTATGCTGATCAAGGCTAGGGACATACATGCCTGGCACACATACTCGGAGAGCTCAACCATGTCTCTCTTCATATAGTCCAGTGAGGTACATTTCAGGTCGTTCACACCAACATGAATTATGACATAGTCATAATGGTACTTGTTGGTGAGAGACCTGAGTGCATTTGTGATCTGATGAATCCTGACACTGGACAGGCAGCTGACTGTGACTTTCTCCTTGCCCACCCTGGTGAGTGTGACATCCTTGTGTCTCACTATTGAGTCTTCAGTGAAGAGAAAATTTGTTTTCACAGTGTTTCACCTTATGGGCTTGGTGAGTAAGACACTGGTATTGCTGTGTGTTGTTGGTGCTGTGGAGACTGTGTTAGTTGTAGCAGTCTTGTGTTTTGGAGGTCTGTGGTGTTTAGGAAAGTTTTTTGAGGGAACCTCCACGTATGTAGATTTTTTTGTATTAGATGCACACTATGTGTATGAGTAGTGCTTCTATGTTCATATGTAATGGTGGGAGAGTTGACAACCTCTTCCGTGTTACTGTTTTGAGTGTGAGAGAGCATGGATCCAAAGATTCATGGTGAAGATACTGTACATCTCTTACACACTGAACTAGAGTGAGTTATTAGTAGAGGGTTGTCAGTGTACATGAAGCATTTGCTACACTGTCTCAAGAGCCCCAAGTCAACCAGGTTGGCAGGAGAAACAAGGGTAGTCCAACTGTCCAATTATGGATGTTGTCACTAAGGGTGGCTTTTCAGAATCATTCACGGAGGACCTCAGGGGTTGGATATTTCTGCATGGGGTTTTATTTTTATTTATTTATTTATTTTTTGCTGGTGGTTAATAGGTTACCGCTCACTAGCAGTATTTTTTTGACTAGCAAAGCACTAAGAATGAGGGCTACCTTAGCATGTTACAGTAGTATCCAAGGGAAAAATTGTTGAATTTAACTGTCTGGTTTTGAAGCATAATTGTGCAGCAGTGTGCAGTGCTGTGCAAGGCACAAACATCCAGAAACCTGCTCAAATGCATGGCCTAAATACCAGAAGCGAAAAACTTGATAAAAACTTTAAAAAGATTAACAATTACCAATGAGGATGCTTATTCCAAGCCCTAGACTGACCTCCCTTTTCCAGACAGGGTCCAATAAACACAGTCTTCTCATTAAAGTGCAGATAGGCCCCTTCCAATCCAAGATGGCTAGGAAAAGATACTCATAACAAACAACCACTACAAACAAACCCAGATGCAGCAAGCCAGTATCTGGACTATGCTACAGCTACTAGCTACCCTAGTTTCAATGGAAAACACTCAAGAATGTTTAACACAGCAGTAAAATAGCAGTGAGACACTAAAAAACATTTAAAACAGCAAAAAACCATCAAGGAGGCTCTAATGAATGTTTTAAAAAAGCTAACAGATCAGTTATTTAAACACTGCTTGGTGGGAAAACCAGAAGAAGCAGAACAGACAGCTTTAAACAGAGAAGTATACCAGTAAATACTGAACCAACAGTGAAAATAGCAAACAAAGCTTTGTAAACAGTGAAAACAGCAATAACATTTGATTTAACAGGCACAGTAATGCAGACAATTGCAGTACAACAGTGTAGTTTATTACACATGCAGTATAAAAGTAGGTAGGAAGCAATAAAAAGTGTGGTAAATAGTATAAATGGTATAAATAATTTGCATGGGGTGTGGGGGGTACAGGGGGACTTGCCCCCTTGCGAAAACATACAAAAGGTAAATTTTTGTTTTGAAATGATGTGTTTAAATGCAGCAGCTGTTTTTTTTTTTTTTTGTTCTTATAACTTTCGGCAATGTAAATGCTCATTGTTGTGCAATTCCAATCTTTTTGTCTTGTTCTTATATATATATATATATATATATATATATATATATATATATATATATATGTTGTTTTTCTTTCGGCTTTTCCCCATTAGGGGTTGCCACATCGGAATTCCGGTCTGCTAATGATTGGCAGTCAATTTTTACAGTGCCAAGGTGCCAGCTCAATGCCCGACCTTCAATGAAGGCAAGCCCATTCACGCATGTCTTCCGAACGCCACTCGACTGCGGGGAGAACATGCAGACTCCACACAGAAGTCGCTCCAGCCAAGAATCGAATGGGAGAACATCTTGCTATGGGGCGACAACACTACCGCTGCACCACCGCAGCTTATATATAGATATATATATATATATATATATATATATATATATATATGTATATATATATAGGTTCCCTATTTAATTTTGAAATACTGAAATCACGAATTTCAGTATTTTGAAATTATAATAGCAAAGTCTTGAAATCCTGGAACACCAGACGCGCGAAATTAAAAATCCCGAAGTACGGAGATTTTGAATTAGCGCTTCTGGTGTTGTGGTCTGTGAATGGTAAGATGTGAGTTTGGGTATGTATGTATGTGTATGTGTGTTGGTTAGGGGCTTTAGTGTATGTCAGTGTGTGTTTTGACTGTGATGTGTGTGTGCAAGTGTGTGTACAATGTGTGGGAGTGAGTTACCTGTGTGTGTCTGATTGTGCAATGTTGGAGTTAGTATATATAAGTAGGGGGGATGTGGGAGGCACAGCTGCCCAC
Source organism: Protopterus annectens (assembly GCF_019279795.1). Classification (NCBI taxonomy): domain Eukaryota; kingdom Metazoa; phylum Chordata; order Ceratodontiformes; family Protopteridae; genus Protopterus; species Protopterus annectens. The sequence goes on along the minus strand of NC_056737.1, from coordinate 992,741,829 downwards.
ATGGGGGGTGCAGGGGGGGCTTATCTGTAGTGTAGGATATTATGTTTGAGTTGGGGGGGGAGTTGTGTGTATGTGTTTGTGTGTGTTGTATTTGTAGTGTACCATCGGGATTTTGAATTTCTCGGATTTAGGTTTTCGGTGTTTTGTGTGTTCACCTATGTAATTTCGAAATACTGAAATTCGGGATTTCAGTATTTTGAAATTACATAGTGAATCCATATACATATATATATATATATATATATATATATATATATATATATATATATATATAGATATATATATATATATATATATATGGAGAGAGAGATAAAGATATATATAGATAGATAAATAGATAGATAGATAGATAGATAGATAGATAGATAGATAGATAGATAGATAGATAGATAGATAGATAGATATCCTGGCTCTTCATCCCAACAAGACTAATGAAAAAAATAACAAGTTAATTCTCAACTTTCTTTGGCTTCTAAACAATATCTACAATTGCCCTAACTTATCACATTAGAGTATAGGAACTAGGGAGCATTAAGTTTACAAATATAGAAATTTATACCAAACAAGCAATCTTTAGAATTATAATTAATTGTTTAGATGCTAGTAGTACAGTCAATTAGAAATCGCTATTTATCTTACTCTTCTGTCCTAACAAAATGAAAATCAATGTTTCTTTTAATGAAATATGAAATTCTATGTGGTTTCATCTTTGTAATTATATACAGTTTCATTTCTGCACTCCAACACAATCTACATGTATCAATGTCATCCTAAAAAAATAATATCTACTGTTCTTGGTAGTCTGATAGATTAATTACATCTGATATAGCAAAGGACTTGTATGAGAAAATTTCTCTTCAGAGGCCTACTAACCAGAAAAATAAAACTTTCAAATGCTATTATAATTGTCTTAAAGAATCACAAGTAAAATCTACATAGTGAATCATTAGCATTAGAATTCATTCTAGATCTACTAGATTTGAATTTTTGCAAAGTATTAGATCACATGCAATAGACACATTTTCCACTATGTCAATATAAAGAAAGACCAAAGTTAATATACTTTTTATTTGATATTTTAAATTATTAAATCAATCCAAACAATTTAATCTGTAATCTTTATTTTTTTTATTTTATATTGTAGTAATCTAAAAAAATACATTCTGAAAAATACATTATGAGACTATGTTACTTTATGAGAAAATGTTTATGTGAAGATAATAGAAACTATTTATTGAAATTTGTAAGAAATACCTTATCTGTGCACTTTTGGTGTATATTTACATGGAAATTTTTCTTTTTAATTTCCATTGGAATAAATACATTTAATAATGAGAAGAATATTGACTGTTGTAAATGTAAATGTATACATATCTGTAGGGTTGATTGGACAAATATGTGCTATGATTGTCCTTCTTTAAATATTAACTAGAACAAAATTATTAATTTTCTTCAGGCCTCATGGACTAACAAATTTTTCTTAAATACAGTATTAGTTTATTTAATATTCCTGAAGCTTTACAGATGAATAAAGAAAATTATTATCTTCTGTGGACTATCGTGGCTGTTGCTAGGAAAAATACAAGGAGATGGAAGAGATGTGCATTATCACTAATACCAAGAGAGATCAACATTAAGAAAAGAAGGACATTCCAAAAACATTTTACAAGGAAATCAAGGCTTAAAATGTTATCTCCAATCGATGTACACTCATGGAATGATACATCTTCTAAGCAAAACAATTGAAGATGATCTTTAAATGGAATATGTAATTTTTACTTTTAGTTAAATGTTTAATTTAATTATGAACTTAGAAGTCTTAGTTTGATAAAAATTATATAGGTTCATAGGTTCATACTAGGCTATCTGCCCTAGGGCATTTACAAGCCTAGCCAGAGTGTGTTTGGCTTTCGCCACCCATTTTAAATTAATTTTGCTATGCCCTTTTTTGAGGTTAGTATACTGTGCCTCTGTCTAACAGTGACACAGAAGTGATACCCGGAGTAAATCTTCGATCTCCCATCCACTCATCAAGATTCCTCTTGAAGAGAGTCAATGAGGGACTCTGCCTAACCTGGACTGGGATTTTATTCCAGAGTGAAGGGAGCCTCTGGGTTATGAATCTGTCCCCCCAGCATGTCCTATTTATTTCAGTGCTGAGGTTCAAGTCTCTCGAGTGCATAGCTCAATGGGATTTGGATTTTCTGAGGTGCAGCATGTCCATTAATTCCGGGTTGGACATGGCTTTATACGTCAGGCACAGATTGCCTCTGAGCAGGCGGTATGCCACTCAGTAGAGCTGGAGTTTCTTTAACCGGGCAGCATATGGCATCTGTTTAAGCCCTTTGATCCTCTTGGTGAGGTACTTTTGGGGTCTTTCCAGTTGCTGCAGGTGTCTGGTAAGGTACATCCAAAAAGGGGCATTGTACTCAATTATGGGCCTGATGAGGGATGAGTAAAGAGGCACGATGACCTCCCCTGATCTAGATGTGAATCCCTTCATGATTAGGTGGGCTATATAAAATGTTTTTCTAACCACTTTGGCCACGTGGTTGTCGAATGAGCGATTGCTATCAACTTGGGTCCCCAGGTCCCTAATTACTTCTTCCGTACTTAATGGATTACCATCTATGTGGTAATTTGTGGGCACTTTGTTTTTGCCGAAGGGGATGACTATACACTTTT
>NC_056737.1:992644144-992734144 GCF_019279795.1 Protopterus annectens | reverse complement strand
GTACAATGTGAGGTATGTATATGTACCATGCTATACAATGTGAGGTAGTTATATGTACCATGCTGTACAATGTGAGGCAGCTATATGTACCACAATGTGCAATGTGAGGTAGTTATATTACCATGCTGTACAATGTGAGGTAGTTATATGTGGCATGCTGTACAATGTGAGGTAGTTATATGTACAGTGCTGTACAATGTGAAGTAATTATATATACCGTACTGTACAATGTGAGGTACTTATATATACCATGTTGTACAATGGGACGTACTTATATGTACCATGCTGTACAATGTGAGGCAGTTATATCTACCATGCTGTACAATGTGAGGTAGTTATTTGTACCATGCTGTAGAATGTAATGTAGTTATATGTACCACAATATACAATGTGAGGGAGATATATGTACTATGCTGTACAATGTGAGGTAATTGTATGTACAGTACTGTACAATGTGAGGTACTTATACATACCACGCTGTACAATGAGAGGTAGATATATGTACCATACTGTACAATGTGATGTTGTTATATCTATCATGGTGTACAATGTGAGGTACTTATATGTACCATGTTGTGCAATGTGAGGTAGTTATATGTACCATGCTGTACAATGTGAGGTAGTCATATGTACCATGTTGTACAATGTGAGGTACTTGTATGTACCATGCTGTACAATGTGAGGTAGTTATATGTAACGTGCTGTACAACGTGCGGTACTTATATGTACCATGCTGTGCAATGTGAGGTCTTTATGTATACCATCCTATACAATGTGAGGTACTTATATCTACTGTGCTGTACAATGTGAGGTAGTTATATGCAACGTGCTGTACAACGTGCAGTACTTATATGTACCATGCTGTATAATGTGAGGTAGTTATATGTACCATGTTGTGCAATGTGAGGTACTTATATGTGCCATGCTGTACAATGTGAGGTAGCTATATGTACCATGCTGTACAATGTGAGGTAGTCATATGTACCATGTTGTACAATGTGAGGTACTTGTATGTACCATGCTGTACAATGTGAGGTAGTTATATGTACTGTGCTGTACAATGTGAGGTATGTATATGTACCATGCTGTACAATGTGAGGTAGTTATATGTACCACAATGTACAATGTGAGGTAGTTAAATGTACCATGCTGTACAATGTGAGGTAGTTATATGTGCCATGCTGTACAATGTGAGGTAGTTATATGTACCATGCTGTACAATGTGAAGTAATTATATATACCGTACTCATAGGTTCATAGGTTCATAGGTTCATACTAGGCTATCTGCCCTAGGACATTTATAAGCCTAGCCAGAATGTGTCTGGCTTTCGCACCCATTTAAAATTCATTTTGCTATGCCTTTTTTCGAGGTTAGTATACTGTACCTCTGTCTAACAGTGACACAGAAGTGATACCCAGGGTAAACCTACGATCTCCCTACAATGTGAGGTGCTTATATATACCATGCTGTGCAATGGGACGTACTTATATGAACCATGCTGTACAATGTGAGACAGTTATATCTACCATGCTGTATAATGTGAGGTAGTTATATGTACCATGCTGTACAATGTGCGGTAGTTATATGTACCATGCTGTACAATGTGAGGAACTTACATGTTTTATGCTGTACAATGTGAGGTAGTTATGTGTACCATTCTTTACAATGTGAGGTAGTTATATGTACCATGCTGTACAATGTGAGGTAGTTATATGTACCACAATGTACAATGTGAGGTAGTTAAATGTACCATGCTGTACAATGTGAGGTAGTTATATGTGCCATGCTGTACAATGTGAGGAAGTTATATGTACCATGCTGTACAATGTGAGGTAGTTATTTGTACCATGCTGTAGAATATAATGTAGTTATATGTACCACAATATACAATGTGAGGTAGTTATATGTACTGTGCTGTACAATGTGAGGTAATTGTATGTACAATACTGTACAATGTGAGGTACTCATACATACCACGCTGTACAATGATAGGTAGATATATGTACCATGCTGTACAATGTGATGTTGTTATATCTATCATGGTGTACAATGTGAGGTACTTATATGTACCATGTTGTGCAATGTGAGGTAGTTATATGTACCATGCTGTACAATGTGAGGTAGTCATATGTACCATGTTGTACAATGTGAGGTACTTGTATGTACCATGCTGTACAATGTGAGGTAGTTATATGTAATGTGCTGTACAACGTGCGGTACTTATATGTACCATGCTGTGCAATATGAGGTCTTTATGTATACCATCCTATACAATGTGAGGTACTTATATCAACTGTGCTGTACAATGTGAGGTAGTTATATGTAACGTGCTGTACAACGTGCAGTACTTATATGTACCATGCAGTATAATGTGAGGTAGTTATATATACCATGTTGTGCAATGTGAGGTACTTATATGTGCCATGCTGTACAATGTGAGGTAGTTATATGTACCATGCTGTACAATGTGAGGTAGTCATATGTACCATGTTGTACAATGTGAGGTACTTGTATGTACCGTGCTGTACAATGTGAGGTAGTTATATGTACTGTGCTGTACAATGTGATGTACTTATATGTATCATGCTGTGCAATGTGAGGTCTTTATGTATACCATCCTATACAATGTGAGGTACTTATATCTACTGTGCTGTACAATGTGAGGTAGTTATATGTAACGTGCTGTACAAGGTGCGGTACTTATATGTACCATGCTGTATAATGTGAGGTAGTTATATGTACCATGTTGTGCAATGTGAGGTACTTATATGTGCCATGCTGTACAATGTGAGGTACTTATAGGTACCATGTGCTGCAATGTGAGGTACTTATATGTAGCATGCTGTGCAATGTGAGGGTACTTATATGTATTGTGCTGTACAATGTGAGGTAGTTAAATTGTACCATGCTGTACAATGTGAGGTACTTATATGTTCTATGCTGTACAATGTGAGGTACGTATATGTACCATGCTATACAATGTGAGGTAGTTATATGTACCATGCTGTACAATGTGAGGTAGTTATATGCACTGCAAAGTACAATTTCAGGTAGTTATATGTAGCGTACTGTACAATGTGAAGTAATTTTATATACTGTACTGTACAATGTGAGGTACTTATATATACCATGCTGTACAATGGGATGTACTTATATGTACCATGCTGTACAATGTGAGGTACTTATATGTACCATGCTATATAATGTGAGGTATTTATAGGTACCATGCACTACAATATGAGGTACTTATATGTAGCATGCTGTGCAATCTGGGGGTACTTATATGTATTGTGCTGTACAATGTGAGGTAGTTATATGTACCATGCTGCACAATGTGAGGTACTTATATGTTCTATGCTGTACAATGTGAGGTAGTTATGTGTACCATTCTGTACAATGTGAGGTAGCTATATGTACCGTGCTGTACAATGTGAAGTAATTATATATACCGTACTGTACAATGTGAGGTACTTATATATATACCATGCTGTACAATGGGACATACTTATATGTACCATGCTGCACAATGTGAGGCAGTAATATCTACCATGCTGTACAATGTGAGGTAGTTATATGTACCATGCTGTACAATGTGAGGTAGTTATATGTACCATGCTGTACAATGTGAGGTAGTTATATGTGGCATGCTGTACAATGTGAGGTAGTTATATGTACAGTGCTGTACAATGTGAAGTAATTATATATACCATACTGTACAATGCGAGGTACTTATATATACAATGTTGTACAATTGGATGTACTTATATGCACCATGCTGTACAATGTGAGGCAGTTATATCTACCATGCTGCACAATGTGAGGTAGTTATATGTACCATACTGTACAATGTGAGGTAGTTATATGTACCATGCTGTACAATGTGAGGTACTTATACATACCATGCTGTACAATGTGACTTACTTATATGTACCTTGCGGTACAATGTGAGGTAGTTATATCTACCATGCTGTACAATGTGAGGTAGTTATATGTACCATGCTGTACAATGTGATGTAGTTATATGTACCACAATATACAATGTGAGGTAGTTATATGTACTGTGCTGTACAATGTGAGGTAATTGGATGTACAGTACTGTACAATGTGAGGTACTTATACATACCATGCTGTACAATGAGAAGTAGTTTTATGTACCATGCTGTACAATGTGATGTTGTTATATCTATCATGGTGTACAATGTGAGGTACTTATATGTACCATGTTGTGCAATGTGAGGTAGTTATATGTACCATGCTGTACAATGTGAGGTAGTCATATGTACCATGTTGTACAATGTGAGGTACTTGTATGTACCATGCTGTACAATGTGAGGTAGTTATATGTACTGTGCTGTACAATGTGATGTACTTATATGTATCATGCTGTGCAATGTGAGGTCCTTATGTATACCATCCTATACAATGTGAGGTACTTATATCTACTGTGCTGTACAATGTGAGGTAGTTATATGTACCATGCTGTGCAATGTGAGGTACTTATATATACCTTGCTGTACAATGTGAGGTAGTTATATGTAACGTGCTGTACAATGTGCGGTACTTATATGTATCATACTGTATAATGTGAGGTAGTTCTATGTACAGTGCTGTACAATGTGAGGTACTTATATGTACCACGTTGTACCATGTTAGGTCCTTATATATACCATGCTATATAATGTGAGGTACTTATATGTACTGTGCTGTACTATGTGAGGTATTTATATGTACCATGCTGTATAATGAGAGATAGTTATATGTACTGTGGTGTGCAATATGAGGTACTTATCTGTACCATGCTATACAATGTGAGGTACTTATATGTACCATGCTGTACAATGTGAGGTACTTATATGTACCATGCTGTACAATGTGAGGAAGTTTTATGTACCATGCTGTACAATGTGAGGTGTTTATATGTACCATGCTATATAATGTGAGGTATTTATAGTTACCATGTGCTGCAATGTGAGGTACTTATATGTAGCATACTGTGCAATGTGAGGGTACTTATATGTATTGTACTATACAATGTGAGGTACTTATATGTACCATGCTGTACAATGTGAGGTAGTTTTATGTACCATGCTGTACAATATGAGGTGTTTATATGTACCATGCTATATAATGTGAGGTATTTATAGGTACCATGTGCTGCAATGTGAGGTACTTATATGTAGCATACTGTGCAATGTGAGGGTACTTATATGTATTGTGCTGTACAATGTGAGGTTGTTTAATGTACCATGCTGTACAATGTGAGGTAGTTATTTGTACCATGCTGTACAATGTAATGTAGTTATATGTACCACAATATACAATGTGAGGTAGTTATATGTACTGTGCTGTACAATGTGAGGTAATTGTATGTACAGTACTGTACAATGTGAGGTACTTATACATACCACGCTGTACAATGAGAGGTAGATATATGTACCATGCTGTACAATGTGATGTTGTTATATCTATCATGGTGTACAATGTGAGGTACTTATATATACCATGTTGTGCAATGTGAGGTAGTTATATGTACCATGCTGTACAATGTGAGGTAGTCATATGTACCATGTTGTACAATGTGAGGTACTTGTATGTACCATGCTGTACAATGTGAGGTAGTTATATGTACTGTGCTGTACAATGTGATGTACTTATATGTATCATGCTGTGCAATGTGAGGTCTTTATGTATACCATCCTATACAATGTGAGGTACTTATATCTACTGTGCTTTACAATGTGAGGTAGTTATATGTAACGTGCTGTACAACGTGTGGTACTTATATGTACCATGCTCTATAATGTGAGGTAGTTATATGTACAGTGCTGTACAATGTGAGGTACTTATATCTACCATGCTGTACAATGTGAGGTACTTACATGTAACATGCTGTACAATGTGAGGTAGTTTTATGTACCATGCTGTACAATGTGAGGTATTTATATGTACTATGCTATATAATGTGAGGTATTTATAGGTACCATGTGCTGCAATGTGAGGTACTTATATGTAGTATGCTGTGCAATGTGAGGGTACTTATATGTATTGTGCTGTACAATGTGAGGTAGTTATATGTACCATGCTGTACAATGTGAGGTACTTATATGTTCTATGCTGTACAATGTGAGGTACGTATATGTACCATGCTATACAATGTGAGGTAGTTATATGTATCATGCTGTACAATGTGAGGTAGTTATATGCACCACAATGTACAATTTGAGGTAGTTATATGTACCGTGCTGTACAATGTGAAGTAATTTTATATACTGTACTGTACAATGTGAGGTACTTATATATACCATGCTGTACAATGGGATGTACTTATATGTACCATGCTGTACAATGTGATGTACTTATATGTACCATGCTATATAATGTGAGGTATTTATAGGTACCATGCACTACAATATGAGGTACTTATATGTAGCATGCTGTGCAATGTGGGGGTACTTATATGTATTGTGCTGTACAATGTGAGGTAGTTATATGTACCATGCTGTACAATGTGAGGTACTTATATGTTCTATGATGTACAATGTGAGGTAGTTATGTGTACCATTCTGTACAATGTGAGGTAGCTATATGTACTGTGCTGTACAATGTGAAGTAATTATATATACCGTACTGTACAATGTGAGGTACTTATATATACCATGCTGTACAATGGGACATACTTACATGTACCATGCTGTACAATGTGAGGCAGTTATATCTACCATGCTGTACAATATGAGGTAGTTATATGTACCATGCTGTACAATGTGAGGTAGTTATATTTATCATGCTGTGCAATGTGAGGTAGCTATATGTACCACAATGTACAATGTGAGGTAGTTATATGTACCATGCTGTACAATGTGAGGTAGTTATATGTGGCATGCTGTACAATGGGAGGTAGTTATATGTACAGTGCTGTACAATGTGAAGTAATTATATATACCGTACTGTACAATGTGAGGTACTTATATATACAATGTTGTACAATTGGATGTACTTATATGTACCATGCTGTACATTGTGAGGTAGTTATATGTATCATGCTGTACAATGTGAGGTAGCTATATGTACCACAATGTACAATGTGAGGTAGTTATATGTACCATGCTGTACAATGTGAGGTAGTTATATGTGGCATGCTGTACAATGTGAGGTAGTTATATGTACAGTGCTGTACAATGTGAAGTAATTATATATACCGTACTGTACAATGTGAAGTACTTATATATACAATGTTGTACAATTGGATGTACTTATATGTACCATGCTGTACAATGTGAGGTGGTTATATGTACCATGCTGTACAATGTGAGGTAGTTATTTGTACCATGCTGTACAATGTAATGTAGTTATATGTACCACAATATACAATGTGAGGTAGTTATATGTACTGTGCTGTACAATGTGAGGTAATTGTATGTACAGTACTGTACAATGTGAGGTACTTATACATATCACGCTGTACAATGAGAGGTAAATATATGTACCATGCTGTACAATGTGATGTTGTTATATCTATCATGGTATACAATGTGAGGTACTTATATGTACCATGTTGTGCAATGTGAGGTAGTTATATGTACCATGCTGTACAATGTGAGGTAGTCATATGTACCATGTTGTACAAAGTGAGGTACTTGTATGTACCATGCTGTACAATGTGAGGTAGTTATATGTAATGTGCTGTACAACGTGCGGTATTTATATGTACCATGCTGTGCAATGTGAGGTCTTTATGTATACCATCCTATACAATGTGAGGTACTTATATCTACTGTGCTGTACAATGTGAGGTAGTTATATGTAACGTGCTGTACAATGTGCGGTACTTATATGTACCATGCTGTATAATGTGAGGTAGTTATATGTACCATGTTGTGCAATGTGAGGTACTTATATGTGCCATGCTGTACAATGTGAGGTAGTTATATGTACCATGCTGTACAATGTGAGGTAGTCATATGTACCATGTTGTACAATGTGAGGTACTTGTATGTACCATGCTGTACAATGTGAGGTAGTTATATGTACTGTGCTGTACAATGTGATGTACTTATATGTATCATGCTGTGCAATGTGAGGTCTTTATGTATACCATCCTATACAATGTGAGGTACTTATATCTACTGTGCTGTACAATGTGAGGTAGTTATATGTAACGTGCTGTACAAGGTGCGATACTTATATGTAACATGCTGTACAATGTGAGGTAGTTTTATGTACCATGCTGTACAATGTGAGGTATTTATATGTACCATGCTATATAATGTGAGGTATTTATAGGTACCATGTGCTGCAATATGAGGTACTTATATGTGAGGTAGTTATATGTAACGTGCTGTACAAGGTGCGATACTTATATGTAACATGCTATACAATGTGAGGTAGTTTTATGTACCATGCTGTACAATGTGAGGTATTTATATGTACCATGCTATATAATGTGAGGTATTTATAGGTACCATGTGCTGCAATGTGAGGTACTTATATGTAGCATGCTGTGCAATGTGAGGGTACTTATATGTATTGTGCTGTACAATGTGAGGTAGTTAAATTGTACCATGCTGTACAATGTGAGGTACTTATATGTTCTATGCTGTACAATGTGAGGTACGTATATGTATCATGCTATACAATGTGAGGTAGTTATATGTACCATGCTGCACAATGCAAGGTAGTTATATGCACCGCAATGTACAATTTGAGGTAGTTATATGTACCGTGCTGTACAATGTGAAGTAATTTTATATACTGTACTGTACAATGTGAGGTACTTATATATACCATGCTGTACAATGGGATGTACTTATATGTGCCATGCTGTACAGTGTGAGGTACTTATATGTACCATGCTATATAATGTGAGGTATTTATAGATACCATGCACTACAATATGAGGTACTTATATGTAGCATGCTGTGCAATGTGGGGGTACTTATATATATTGTGCTGTACAATGTGAGGTAGTTATATGTACCATGCTGTACAATGTGAGGTACTTATATGTTCTATGCTGTACAATGTGAGGTAGTTGTGTGTACCATTCTGTACAATGTGAGGTAGCTATATGTACCATGCTGTACAATGTGAAGTAATTATATATACCGTACTGTACAATGTGAGGTACTTATATATACCATGCTGTACAATGGGACATACTTATATGTACCAAGCTGTACAATGTGAGGCAGTTATATCTACCATGCTGTACAATGTGAGGTAGTTATATGTACCATGCTGTACAATGTGAGGTAGTTATATGTATCATGCTGTACAATGTGAGGTAGTTATATGTACAGTGCTGTACAATGTGAAGTAATTATATATACCGTACTGTACAATGTGAGGTACTTATATATACAATGTTGTACAATTGGATGTACTTATATGTTCCATGCTGTACAATATGAGGCAGTTATATCTACCATGCTGCACAATGTGAGGTAGTTATATATACCATACTGTACAATGTGAGGTAGTTAAATTTACCATGCTGTACAATGTGATGTAGTTATATGTACCACAATATACAATGTGAGGTAGTTATATGTACTGTGCTGTACAATGTGAGGTAATTGGATGTACAGTACTGTACAATGTGAGGTACTTATACATACCATGCTGTACAATGAGAAGTAGTTTTATGTACAATGCTGTACAATGTGATGTTGTTATATCTATCATGGTGTACTATGTGAGGTACTTATATGTAACATGTTGTGCAATGTGAGGTAGTTATATGTACCATGCTGTAAAATGTGAGGTAGTCATATGTACCATGTTCTACAATGTGAGGTACTTGTAGGTACCATGCTGTACAATGTGAGGTAGTTATATGTACTGTGCTGTACAATGTGATGTACTTATATGTATCATGCTGTGCAATGTGAGGTCCTTATGTATACCATCCTATACAATGTGAGGTACTTATATCTACTGTGCTGTACAATGTGAGGTAGTTATATGTACCATGCTGTGCAATGTGAGGTACTTATATATACCTTGCTGCACAATGTGAGGTAGTTATATGTAACGTGCTGTACAATGTGCGGTACTTATATGTATCATACTGTATAATGTGAGGTAGTTCTATGTACAGTGCTGTACAATGTGAGGTACTTATATGTACCATGCTGTACAATGTTAGGTCCTTATATATACCATGCTATACAATGTGAGGTACTTATATGTACTGTGCTGTACAATGTGAGGTTTTTATATGTGCCATGCTGTATAATGAGAGATAGTTATATGTACTGTGGTGTGCAATATGAGGTACTTATCTGTATCATGCTATACAATGTGAGGTACTTATATGTACCATGCTGTACAATGTGAGGTACTTATATGTACCATGCTGTACAATGTGAGGTAGTTTTATGTACCATGCTGTACAATGTGAGGTGTTTATATGTACCATGCTATATAATGTGAGAATTTATAGGTACCATGTGCTGCAATGTGAGGTACGTATATGTAGCATACTGTGCAATGTGGGGGTACTTATATGTATTGTGCTGTACAATGTGAGGTTGTTTAATGTACCATGCTGTACAATGTGAGGTAGTTATTTGTACCATGCTGTACAATGTAATGTAGTTATATGTACCACAATATACAATGTGAGGTAGTTATATGTACTGTGCTGTACAATGTGAGGTAATTGTATGTACAGTACTGTACAATGTGAGGTACTTATACATACCACGCTGTACAATGAGAGGTAGATATATGTACCATGCTGTACAATGTGATGTTGTTATATCTATGATGGTGTACAATGTGAGGTACTTATATGTACCATGTTGAGCAATGTGAGGTAGTTATATGTACCATGCTGTACAATGTGAGGTAGTCATATGTACCATGTTGTACAATGTGAGGTACTTGTTTGCACCATGCTGTACAATGTGAGGTAGTTATATGTACTGTGCTGTACAATGTCATGTACTTATATGTATCATGCTGTGCAATGTGAGGTCTTTATGTATACCATCCTATACAATGTGAGGTCCTTATATCTACTGTGCTGTACAATGTGAGGTAGTTATATGTAACGTGCTGTACAACATGCGGTACTTATATGTACCATGCTGTATAATGTGAGGTAGTTATATGTACAGTGCTGTACAATGTGAGGTACTTATATGTACCATGCTGTACAATGTGAGGTACTTATATGTAACATGCTGTACAATGTGAGGTAGTGTTATGTACCATGCTGTACAACGTGAGGTATTTATATGTACCATGCTATATAATGTGAGGTATTTATAGGTACCATGTGCTGCAATGTGAGGTACTTATATGTAGTATGCTGTGCAATGTGAGGGTACTTATATGTATTGTGCTGTACAATGTGAGGTAGTTATATGTACCATGCTGTACAATGTGAGGTACTTATATGTTCTATGCTGTACAATGTGAGGTACGTATATGTACCATGCTATACAATGTGAGGTAGTTATATGTATCATGCTGTACAATGTGAGGTAGTTATATGCACCACAATGTACAATTTGAGGTAGTTATATGTACCGTGCTGTACAATGTGAAGTAATTTTATATACTGTACTGTACAATGTGAGGTACTTATATATACCATGCTGTACAATGGGATGTACTTATATGTACCATGGTGTACAATGTGATGTACTTATATGTACCATGCTATATAATGTGAGGTATTTATAGGTACCATGCACTACAATATGAGGTACTTATATGTAGCATGCTGTGCAATGTGGGGGTACTTATATGTATTGTGCTGTACAATGTGAGGTAGTTATATGTACCATGCTGTACAATGTGAGGTACTTATATGTTCTATGATGTACAATGTGAGGTAGTTATGTGTACCATTCTGTACAATGTGAGGTAGCTATATGCACCATGCTGTACAATGTGAAGTAATTATATATACCGTACTGTACAATGTGAGGTACTTATATATACCATGCTGTACAATGGGACATACTTATATGTACCATGCTGTACAATGTGAGGCAGTTATATCTACCATGCTGTACAATATGAGGTAGTTATATGTACCATGCTGTACAATGTGAGGTAGTTATATGTATCATGCTGTACAATGTGAGGTAGCTATATGTACCACAATGTACAATGTGAGGTAGTTATATGTACCATGCTGTACAATGTGAGGTAGTTATATGTGGCATGCTGTACAATGTGAGGTAGTTATATGTACAGTGCTGTACAATGTGAAGTAATTATATATACCGTACTGTACAATGTGAGGTACTTATATATACAATGTTGTACAATTGGATGTACTTATATGTACCATGCTGTACAATGTGAGGAAGTTATATCTACCATGCTGCACAATGTGAGGTAGTTATATGTACCATGCTGTACAATGTGAGGTAGTTATATGTACCATGCTGTACAATGTGAGGTAGTTATTTGTACCATGCTGTACAATGTATTGTAGTTATATGTACCACAATATACAATGTGAGGTAGTTATATGTACTGTGCTGTACACTGTGAGGTAATTGTATGTACAGTACTGTACAATGTGAGGTACATATACATACCACGCTGTACAATGAGAGGTAGATATATGTACCATGCTGTACAATGTGATGTTGTTATATCTATCATGGTGTACAACGTGCTATACTTATATGTACCATGCTGTGCAATGTGAGGTCTTTATGTATACCATCCTATACAATGTGATGTACTTAAATCTACTGTGCTGTACAATGTGAGGTAGTTATATGTAACGTGCTGTACAACGTGTGGTACTTATATGTACCATGCTGTATAATGTGAGGTAGTTATATGTACCATGTTGTGCAATGTGAGGTACTTATATGTGCCATGCTGTACAATGTGAGGTAGTTATATGTAACGTGCTGTACAATGTGCGGTACTTATATGTATCATACTGTATAATGTGAGGTAGTTCTATGTACAGTGCTGTACAATGTGAGGTACTTATATGTACCACGTTGTACAATGTTAGGTCCTTATATATACCATGCTATACAATGTGAGGTACTTATATGTACTGTGCTGTACTATGTGAGGTATTTATATGTACCATGCTGTATAATGAGAGATAGTTATATGTACTGTGGTGTGCAATATGAGGTACTTATCTGTATCATGCTATACAATGTGAGGTACTTATATGTACCATGCTGTACAATGTGAGGTAGTTTTATGTACCATGCTGTACAATGTGAGGTGTTTATATGTACCATGCTATATAATGTGAGGTATTTATAGGTACCATGTGCTGCAATGTGAGGTACTTATATTTAGCATACTGTGCAATGTGAGGGTACTTATATGTATTGTGCTGTACAATGTGAGGTACTTATATGTACCATGCTGTACAATGTGAGGTAGTTTTATGTACCATGCTGTACAATGTGAGGTGTTTATATGTACCATGCTATATAATGTGAGGTATTTATAGGTACCATGTGCTGCAATGTGAGGTACGTATATGTAGCATACTGTGCAATGTGAGGGTACTTATATGTATTGTGCTGTACAATGTGAGGTTGTTTAATGTACCATGCTGTACAATGTGAGGTAGTTATTTGTACCATGCTGTACAATGTAATGTAGTTATATGTACCACAATATACAATGTGAGGTAGTTATATGTACTGTGCTGTACAATGTGAGGTAATTGTATGTACAGTACTGTACAATGTGAGGTACTTATACATACCACGCTGTACAATGAGAGGTAGATATATGTACCATGCTGTACAATGTGATGTTGTTATATCTATCATGTTGTACAATGTGAGGTACTTGTATGTACCATGCTGTACAATGTGAGGTAGTTATATGTACTGTGCTGTACAATGTGATGTACTTATATGTATCATGCTGTGCAATGTGAGGTCTTTATGTATACCATCCTATACAATGTGAGGTACTTATATCTACTGTGCTGTACAATGTGAGGTAGTTATATGTAACGTGCTGTACAACATGCGGTACTTATATGTACCATGCTGTATAATGTGAGGTAGTTATATGTACAGTGCTGTACAATATGAGGTACTTATATGTACCATGCTGTACAATGTGAGGTACTTATATGTAACATGCTGTATAATGTGAGGTAGTTTTATGTACCATGCTGTACAACGTGAGGTATTTATATGTACCATGCTATATAATGTGAGGTATTTATAGGTACCATGTGCTGCAATGTGAGGTACTTATATGTAGCATGCTGTGCAATGTGAGGGTACTTATATGTTTTGTGCTGTACAATGTGAGGTAGTTATATGTACCATGCTGTACAATGTGAGGTACTTATATGTTCTATGCTGTACAATGTGAGGTACGTATATGTACCATGCTATACAATGTGAGGTAGTTATATGTATCATGCTGTACAATGTGAGGTAGTTATATGCACCGCAATGTACAATTTGAGGTAGTTATATGTACCGTGCTGTACAATGTGAAGTAATTTTATATACTGTACTGTACAATGTGAGGTACTTATATATACCATGCTGTACAATGGGGTGTACTTATATGTACCATGCTGTACAATGTGATGTACTTATATGTACCATGCTATATAATGTGAGGTATTTATAGGTACCATGCACTACAATATGAGGTACTTATATGTAGCATGCTGTGCAATGTGGGGGTACTTATATGTATTGTACTGTACAATGTGAGGTAGTTATATGTACCATGCTGTACAATGTGAGGTACTTATATGTTCTATGCTGTACAATGTGAGGTAGTTATGTGTACCATTCTGTACAATGTGAGGTAGCTATATGTACCGTGCTGTACAATGTGAAGTAATTATATATACCGTACTGTACAATGTGAGGTACTTATATATACCATGCTGTACAATGGGACATACTTATATGTACCATGCTGTACAATGTGAGGCAGTTATATCTACCATGCTGTACAATATGAGGTAGTTATATGTACCATGCTGTACAATGTGAGGTAGTTATATGTATCATGCTGTACAATGTGAGGTAGCTATATGTACCACAATGTACAATGTGAGGTAGTTATATGTACCATGCTGTACAATGTGAGGTAGTTCTATGTGGCATGCTGTACAATGTGAGGTAGTTATATGTACAGTGCTGTACAATGTGAAGTAATTATATATACCGTACTGTACAATGTGAGGTACTTATTTATACAATGTTGTACAATTGGATGTACTTATATGTACCATGCTGTACAATGTGAGGAAGTTATATCTACCATGCTGCACAATGTGAGGTAGTTATATGTACCATGCTGTACAATGTGAGGTAGTTATATGTACCATGCTGTACAATGTGAGGTACTTATACATACCATGCTGTACAATGTGACTTACTTATATGTACCTTGCGGTACAATGTGAGGTAGTTATATCTACCATGCTGTACAATGTGAGGTAGGTATATGTACCATGCTGTACAATGTGATATAGTTATATGTACCACAATATACAATGTGAGGTAGTTATATGTACTGTGCTGTACAATGTGAGGTAATTGGATGTACAGTACTGTACAATGTGAGGTACTTATACATACCATGCTGTACAATGAGAAGTAGTTTTATGTACCGTGCTGTACAATGTGATGTTGTTATATCTATCATGGTGTACAATGTGAGGTACTTATATGTACCATGTTGTGCAATGTGAGGTAGTTATATGTACCATGCTGTACAATGTGAGGTAGTCATATGTACCATGTTGTACAATGTGAGGTACTTGTATGTACCATGCTGTACAATGTGAGGTAGTTATATGTACTGTGCTGTACAATGTGATGTACTTATATGTATCATGCTGTGCAATGTGAGGTCCTTATGTATACCATCCCATACAATGTGAGGTACTTATATCTACTGTGCTGTACAATGTGAGGTAGTTATATGTACCATGCTGTGCAATGTGAGGTACTTATATATACCTTGCTGTACAATGTGAGGTAGTTATATGTAACGTGCTGTACAATGTGCGGTACTTATATGTATCATGCTGTATAATGTGAGGTAGTTATATGTACAGTGCTGTACAATGTGAGGTACTTATATGTACCACGTTGTACAATGTTAGGTCCTTATATATACCATGCTATACAATGTGAGGTACTTATATGTACTGTGCTGTACTATGTGAGGTACTTATATGTACCATGCTGTATAATGAGAGATAGTTATATGTACTGTGCTGTGCAATATGAGGTACTTATCTGTACCATGCTATACAATGTGAGGTACTTATATGTACCATGCTGTACAATGTGAGGTACTTATATGTACCATGCTGTACAATGTGAGGTAGTTTTATGTATCATGCTGTACAATGTAAGGTGTTTATATGTACCATGCTATATAATGTGAGATATTTATAGGTACCATGTGCTGCAATGTGAGGTACTTATATGTAGTATGCTGTGCAATGTGAGGGTACTTATATGTATTGTGCTGTACAATGTGAGGTAGTTATATGTACCATGCTGTACAATGTGAGGTACTTATATGTTCTATGCTGTACAATGTGAGGTACGTATATGTACCATGCTATACAATGTGAGGTAGTTATATGTATCATGCTGTACAATGTGAGGTAGTTATATGCACCACAATGTACAATTTGAGGTAGTTATATGTACCGTGCTGTACAATGTGAAGTAATTTTATATACTGTACTGTACAATGTGAGGTACTTATATATACCATGCTGTACAATGGGATGTACTTATATGTACCATGGTGTACAATGTGATGTACTTATATGTACCATGCTATATAATGTGAGGTATTTATAGGTACCATGCACTACAATATGAGGTACTTATATGTAGCATGCTGTGCAATGTGGGGTACTTATATGTATTGTGCTGTACAATGTGAGGTAGTTATATGTACCATGCTGTACAATGTGAGGTACTTATATGTTCTATGATGTACAATGTGAGGTAGTTATGTGTACCATTCTGTACAATGTGAGGTAGCTATATGTACCGTGCTGTACAATGTGAAGTAATTATATATACCGTACTGTACAATGTGAGGTACTTATATATACCATGCTGTACAATGGGACATACTTATATGTACCATGCTGTACAATGTGAGGCAGTTATATCTACCATGCTGTACAATATGAGGTAGTTATATGTACCATGCTGTACAATGTGAGGTAGTTATATGTATCATGCTGTACAATGTGAGGTAGCTATATGTACCACAATGTACAATGTGAGGTAGTTATATGTACCATGCTGTACAATGTGAGGTAGTTATATGTGGCATGCTGTACAATGTGAGGTAGTTATATGTACAGTGCTGTACAATGTGAAGTAATTATATATACCGTACTGTACAATGTGAGGTACTTATATATACAATGTTGTACAATTGGATGTACTTATATGTACCATGCTGTACAATGTGAGGAAGTTATATCTATCATGCTGCACAATGTGAGGTAGTTATTTGTACCATGCTGTACAATGTGAGGTAGTTATATGTACCATGCTGTACAATGTGAGGTAGTTATTTGTACCATGCTGTACAATGTAATGTAGTTATATGTACCACAATATACAATGTGAGGTCGTTATATGTACTGTGCTGTACAATGTGAGGTAATTGTATGTACAGTACCGTACAATGTGAGGTACTTATACATACCACGCTGTACAATGAGAGGTAGATATATGTACCATGGTGTACAATGTGAAGTAATTTTATATACCGTACTGTACAATGTGAGGTACTTATATATACCATGCTGTACAATGTGAGGTACTTGTTTGTTCTATGCTGTACAATGTGAGGTAGTTATGTGTACCATTCTGTACAGTGTGAGGTAGTTACATCAACCATGCTGCACAATTTGAGGTAGTTATATGTACTATGCTGTACAATGTGAGGTACGTATATGTACCATGCTATACAATGTGAGGTAGTTATATGTACCATGCTGTACAATGTGAGGTAGTAATATGTACCACAATGTACAATGTGAGGTAGTTATATGTACTGTGCTGTACAAAGTGAAGTAATTATATATACCGTACTGTACAATGTGAGGTTCTTATATATACCATGCTGTACAATGGGATGTACTTATATGTACCATGCTGTACAATGTGAGGTACTTATATGTTCTATGCTGCACAATGTGAGGTAGTTATGTGTACCATTCTGTACAGTGTGAGGTAGTTACATCTACCATGCTGTACAATTTGAGGTAGTTATATGTAGTATGCTGTACAATGTGAGGTACGTATATGTACCATGCTATACAATGTGAGGTAGTTATATGTACCATGCTGTACAATGTGAGGTAGTTTTATGTAGCATGCTGTGCAATGTGAAGGTACTTATATGTATTGTGCTGTACAATGTGAGGTAGTTATATGTACCATGCTGTACAATGTGAGGTAGTTTTATGTACCATGCTGTACAATCTGAGGTACTTATATGTACCATGCTATATAATGTAAGGTATTTATAGGTACCATGCGCTACAATGTGAGGTAATTATATGTAGCATGCTGTGCAATGTGAAGGTACGTATATGTATTGTGCTGTACAATGTGAGGTAGTTATATGTACCATGCTGTACAATGTGAGGTACTTATATGTTCTATGCTGTACAATGTGAGGTAGTTATGTGTACCATTCTGTACAGTGTGAGGTAGTTACATCTGCCATGCTGTACAATTTGAGGTAGTTATATGTACTATGCTGTACAATGTGAGGTACGTATATGTACCATGCTATACAATGTGAGGTAGTTATATGTACCATGCTATACAATGTGAGGTAGTTTTATGTACCACAATGTACAATGTGAGGTAGTTATATGTATCTTGCTGTACAATGTGAGGTAGTTATTTGTGTCATGCTGTACAATGTGAGGTAGTTATATGTACCGTGCTGTACAATGTGAAGTAATTATATATACCATACTGTACAATGTGAGGTACTTATATATACCATGCTGTACAATGGGATGTACTTATATCTACCATGCTGCACAATGTGAGGTAGTTATATGTACCATGCTGTACAATGTGAAGTACTTATACATACCATGCTGTACAATGTGACATACTTATATGTACCATGCGGTACAATGTGAGGCAGTTATGTCTACCATGCTGTACAATGTGAGGTAGTTATATGTACCATGCTGTACAATATGAGGTAATTATATGTACCACAATATACAATGTGAGGTAGTTATATGTACCATGCTGTACAATGTGAGGTAATTATATGTACCGTACTGTACAATGTGAGGTACTTATACATACCATGCTGTACAATGAGAGGTAGTTATATGTACCATGCTGTACAATTTGAGGTATTTATATGTACCACAATGTACAATGTGAGGTAGTTATATGTACCATGATGTACAATGTGAGGTACTTGTATGTACCATGCTGGACAATGTGAGGTAGTTATATGTACTGTGCTGTACAATGTGATGTACTTATATGTATCATGCTGTACAATGTGAGTTCTTTATGTATACCATGCTATACAATGTGAGGTACTTATATCTACCATGGTGTACAATGTGAGGTACTTATATGCACCATGTTGTGCAATGTGAGGTAGTTATATGTACCATGCTGTACAATGTGAGGTATTTATATGTACCACAATGTACAATGTGAGGTAGTTATATGTACCATGATGTACAATGTGAGTTACTTGTATGTACCATGCTGTACAATGTGAGGTAGTTATATGTACCGTGCTGTACAATGTGAGGTACTTATGTATACCTTGCTGTACAATGTGAGGTACTTGTATGTACTGTGCTATACAATGTGAGGTAGTTATATGTAATGTGCTGTACAATGTGCGGTACTTATATGTATCGTGCTGTATAATGTGAGGTAGTTATATGTACAGTGCTGTACAGTGTTAGGTACTTACATGTACCATGCTGTACAATGTGAGGTCCTTATATATACCAGGCTATACAATGTGAGGTAGTTATATGTACCGGGCTGTACAATGTGAGGTACTTATATGTACCATGCTGAACAATGTGAGGTCCTTATATATACCATGCTATACAATGTGAGGTAATTATATGTACCGGGCTGTACAATGTGAAGTACTTATATGTACCGTGCTGTATAATGTAAGGTAGTTATATGTACCATGCTATAGAATGTGAGGTATTTGTATGTACCATGCTGTACTATGTGAGGTACTTATATACACCATGCTGTATAATGAGAGATAGTTATATGTACCGTGCTGTGCAATATGAGGTACTTATATGTACCATGCTATACAACGTGAGGTACTTATATGTACCATGCTGTACAATGTGAGTTAGTTTTATGTACCATGCTGTACAATGTGAAGTACTTATATGTACCATGCTATATAATGTGAGGTATTTATAGGTACCCTGCTCTACAATGTGAGGTACTTTTATGTAGCATGCTGTGCAATGTGAGGGCACTTATATGTATCATGCTGTACAATGTGAGGTAGTTATATGTACCATGCTGTACAGTGTAATCATGTGAAAGCAGGAAGACCACTTACAGGGCATCCAAGCAGAACAGCCTATGGCAGCAGATGCATACAGGCTTTAAATGTGGCACTGGGATCCTACCCAGACACTGAGGGATGTAGCATATCACAAACTGGCAAAATGGCAATGTGTCATCAGAAACAGTCATGGCATATACAATGTGACATTGTCATATAGTAAAATAAAAAAGGTTAGCAACGAAATCACATGGACTCACTTTAAAGTTAAGTGTGGTCATTCTCAGTAATACAAGACCTTCATCAGAACTGCCATAAACTATGGTGTCACATTCTTTTGTAAAATAGGATAGTCATGTGACCGCATTTACTGTCCTAAAACAAGACAAAGTAACAATGTGACATAAAAAAGTTATAAAAGGTTTAGTAGCAATGTGAAAATACTAGATATTTTAAAAAATTGAAGAATGACATTTTTGCTTTATTTTTGACCAAATTTTTCTAATGAGTAATTTCATAGGTTACTAGGATAACAATCACCAGGGTCCTTACATGTCTAGCCATGCAACTCAACCAAGTTTTGTCTTAGAATTCTTTGGATGCCTATATGGTGGGGTATGTTAATAAAGAGGTAGCTTAGGGTTATATAACAACTTTCCCTTATCATACTCAAGACAGTCACAGCTGCTTCTCCTCTCCCTTCTTTGAAACCACTGACAATACTCTATCAGCTCCATCTTTTACTATACAACCTGTATCCACCTCCCAAGTTTACACACTATTCACCAAACTCGGGCCATCTGAATACCTAATACCTGCAGCTGAAGGAATCTCCAATCCCATTAGTACAATAATGAATCATTCTATCTCTGAATCCACTGTTCCTCTTGTCTGGAAAAAAATCTGTTATTACACCACTACATAAAGGTGGTGATACTGGTGAACTCTCATATACTTTCTCCACTCTCTAAAATTCTAGATAAAATGTATCCACACTCAATTATTAAATCATCTCACAGAAAATAACCTCCTAGCACCCACTCACCATGGTTTTCATCCTGCACACAGTACCAGCACAGTTCTACTCTTTCACTGATACAGTTAACAAAGCTCTTAATGCCAGCCTCACAACCTCAGTAATACTGTTAGATCTATCCAAAGCATTCAACAGAGTATCTCACCCCAAAATATTGCAACAGCTTGGAAAAACAGTTGTTCCCCGAACACTCTGGCATGGTTTTCTAGTTACCTTAATAATAGAAAACAATCCATCAAATGGCAAAGCAAACATTCTGATTTTTTGGACAGTAGCACAGGAGTCCCCCAAGGATCTATGTTAGGACCTCTTTTGTTTAATGTTTTTAACAATGATCTCCACAAAGCACACTCGCCCAGTATGCAGAAGAGTCCACAATCAACTCTTTTTCTACCAACTTTTCTGACCTTATTAAAATTATACAGAATGCCTTTACATCCATAGAGACCTGGCTAAACAATGCTCAACTTCTGCTTAACCCCCAAAAATCCAAGGTCCTATTATTCTCAGCAAAAACACTACCATTGGACATTAAAATTCTCTCTCACAACAACACAGAAATTGAAATAGTAAAAAACACAAAATTATTATGCATAACTATTGATGATAAACTTTACTTTGGTCAACATATTCATAACGCAATAAAAAAGACCCATTTCAGACTTGGTAAACTGCACCGTCATAAACTCCATCTAGATAAACAAACAAAAATCAGCCTTGCTAACACACTACCTCTCCCTGCCTTCTTCTATAGTAGCCCTCTTTTCACCAACCTCCACACATCTCTTATCAATAAACTACAAGCACGTTATTACAAAATAGCAAACTAATTGCACACACTGCTGTCATACAATTTCAGACCTAAATTTGCTTGAATTCCCTCATTACCATCAGTTCACCCAACTAACTCTTGCCCATAAATTAATATATAAGCCCAGCAGCTGCCTATCTCTCCACTCCATCATACAAACATACAACCCCACCAGTATACTTCACTCAACTAATAAACAGCTCCTAAGTATGAGCAAACCCCAAAAAAGAGCTTGATAAAGCTTATACTCCTGCTGTATTACAAAACTATGGAATACCCTACCCCTTTACATCACACAACTTTACACACTAAGACCTTTCAAAACTGCCTTAAAAATCTTCTCCCTCCATAAACTTTCTACCTTTACCTTCTCCTTTATCAACTTTTCACCTCTTTTCCTTATAGTCCAATGGTATGGTTGCATTTACATTGTACATAATGTAATATACATCATATATTGTACTAAAACTATTTCTGTCAGTGGACATGTTTCTGCTTATACTTTCTTTTAGTGCTTAATCATTTGTATAGAAGTTTTTTTTTTTAATTATTTGTGGAGCATTTCTCCCATGCCTCCACTCAAAATGGGTTTCTGACTCAGTGGACTTTCCCGACAAACAAATGTCAATAAATCAATGTCAATAAATATATGGGGGCTATGTTAGTTTAGGATTAATTTACTTACTGTTAACCTCGGTCCATCAGAGACACAAGGACCAGACTTGGGGTGATTTTGTGATTCCCCATCCAAAGATCAGGGTTTCTTTTGAATAGGGTCAGGGATGCCTCATGTAGATGGGGAGCAAAACCCATATTAAGAGGCTCCTTTGAGACACATATCAGTCCCTGCAACAGGTTCTGTTTATGTTCCAAGCAAAGTTCAGGTCCATGGATCTGGTGTTTCTGGTGCTGTTTGTCTTGTGGATGTGCAAAAGATCCATCACAGCTGGATCTGAGAATGCTTTATCTGCTAGGCTGAGATCACCTCTCAGTAATCTGTAGGAGACTGAGTTCAGAGGGCTAAGTAGAGTGGTACTATGACTTCCTTGGACCTAGATGCCATACTCTTACTTATGAGTTGGGCAACATAGAATGATTTTCTTACTGTCTTGGCTACATGTTGGTCAAATGCCAGATTACTTTCTATATATGTTCCCAGATATCTATCAAGTCAAGATTTAGGGGTGTTTTAGTAATGAAGTAATTAGCATGAGTGGATGATTTTCCAAAGGGCACTATAATGCTTCTCTGTGCATTGGGTTTAAATCCATGGCTTTGTCACCAGTCATTTGTTTATGTTAGACCATCTTGTAGGATGTTGGTGTCATAGGGGAATCTATGATAGCTCCCAATTTACAATCATCTGTAAACTTGGTGAGCCAGAGGTCTTTGACATTAGCCTTGACTTCCGAGATGTAGATTCCATATAGAAGTGGACCCAACATGGAGCTCTAGGGGTACTCTGCTGATGACCAGTCTCTTGGTGAAGGTTGTCTCACCGATACTGACTTCTTGGGTCATATCTATGAGCAAGCTGGCAGCCCAGCAAGTTATGTAGGGATTATTCCTAGTTCTGGGATTTTTTCAGCAATACCTGAGTGGGGTATCGTATCAAATGTCTTGACCAGGTCAAGGTAGGAAGTATGCACTGTTTTCTCCTCATCCATAACCATGATGACCCTCTCAAAGAGTTCTACCATATTAAGTAGGCAAGAACTTCCGTTAACAAAGCCAAAAAGGGGTGGATCCAGTGTATGTAGGTTGCCAAAGTCCTTGCTGATCATTTACATGATAATTCATTCCATGGCTTGCATATTACACATGTCAGACTGGTGAGTCTGTAGTTCCTAGAGTCAGTTGATGGTACATCCTTGTGATGAGAGATGACTGTTGCAGGCCTCCGTTCATTTTGCAGATGACCTGTTTTGAAGCTGTAGTTGAAGAATGCCTCAAGTAGTCATGCTAGATCACATTTTAGGCTATTTAGAAACAACCAGCAGATATTGCTTGGGCCCATTGAAGCATTGTTTTTGGCTTTAGTGAATGTCCCCAGGAGCTGCTCCCTCTTGATAGTTGGGAGGGATATACTAGAAGGGATTTCACAGGGAGTATTGGGAAGAGGGGGGTGAGTTAATGCTAAATTTATCGGCCAGTAGATTTGCTATGTCTCCCTGGTCAGTGATGGTTGTGCCATTTACCACCAGTTCTGCACACAGAGTATTACCTTTAAGGCCTTGTGATTATCCTCAACCTGGCAGGCTATCCTGACTTCATAACTGTACTTGTTGAACTTTATTAGAACTCTTAGTTTCTTGTTTAGTCGTATTAGAAAGCTCTTGTCTCTATAAGAGTTTCTCTTTCTGATTTTGGCCATGACTTTTTTCTTTTGTAATATAGCTTGTTGAGGAAAGGATTCTGCCAGTGTGGTTTGTTTTTTGGCATTAGATGTGGGCTTACATTTAATCAATTCTGCAGTATCAATGTAGCCGTTTACATGTTTGTACATGGTTTGTGTAAATAATTCTGCAACTTTGTTCTTGGAGTTTGGGTGGTGTGTGAGTTTTGACAAAGTGTCACTTAATAGGATGTAATTTGCTTTAGAATATTTTAGTTGGGCTTTCCAGGTTGATACATATATATGTATATATATATATATATATATATCTATATATATATATATATATATATATATATATATATATATATATATTTTTTTTTTTTTTTTTTTTTTTTTTTTGATGTTTGACATTTGACATTTGATTACCAGAAAATTCTGACTGGGTAGAAGCCCATGGAATAAAAGTTCCAAGTTAATTTGTAAACAGACAACTAAAACAAATTGCCCTTTCAAGAAGATGGGTATCTGATATGATCTTGTCAAGGAGTTGACCAAATCTCCTGCAATCTCACATGTATGGAACACATTTAGGTTCTGGTATAATGACTTGGGGCAGTGCCAACCAGACCTGCTTTAAGCATGGGAAGAAGACAGCAGGGAGCAGTGACTGGACATGCACTGTTAGAATAATTGTTTTCTACTTTTGAATCTGTCACCTTTTCTGAGTGCTGCTTCTATCCATTGTGCAGTTGTATGTGTGGAACATTTGTCTAAAAGCTCAACAACAAATGAAGAGGAAATGCAAGGCAAGGATCAGTGTTTACAAGAGCTTGTTGGATTAATCAAGGGTAGCACTGTGTTCCACCTATGCCATTCAAGGTAGAAGCCATGTATGGGCAAACTAAATCTGCATACAGATAATTCCTGTTTGCAACTGACTGCCAAAATAGGCTAAAACCTGGAAAATACAGAATTATCTAATGAGAGCTTAGATGATTATTTTAGAGGTATAAGATATCCAGTTTAGTAAGCGTCAGAGTTTTATGACTTTCTTGTCATTGTTTAGAAAGTATATACATTTTCATATCAGAATGATTTACAGAGAATCATGCTGCACACACGTGCTCCGTGGGTTGCAGCATTGCTGTGTACTAAGGGAAAACTCCACCCTAGAACTAAAAAAAATTTTGTTCACTCTATTTTTATTTCCTGGCCTATTTTAACACCTTAAAACCAATCTTAAGTGCTTTATTTG
Organism: Protopterus annectens; assembly: GCF_019279795.1. Classification (NCBI taxonomy): domain Eukaryota; kingdom Metazoa; phylum Chordata; order Ceratodontiformes; family Protopteridae; genus Protopterus; species Protopterus annectens. The sequence goes on along the minus strand of NC_056737.1, from coordinate 992,708,174 downwards.
TAATTTTAGACAGTTTTCCACAACATGACCACCAATGGGGCTTCATGTATCAATGTGATCTTGTACTCCATCAACTTTTCTCTTTCCCATAATACTTTGTATGACTGATGCCAGGCATAAAGAAGTAACTTTGAATTCCCATACCATTGACATATAATGGGATTTGGGAGGGTCACTGTTGTTTTCTTTACACTCTGTAAAAGGACTTCTTTTCTGTCTGTAATCACCCTCATTCATGTTTGGCTCAGACCTTGATTTACACTATACTTAGAAGTTATCCAGCTATAACCAGAAAACTAACTAAAATTTCAGGTCTTTGTTCAGTGTTTTCTTTTGTAGTTCAAGAGGAATTGAGAGTCCCCTCTGCCACACTACTGCAGAGGTGTTAAAGCTGCCACTGCACTGAGAGACCCTTGCAGAATCAATTCCTCTTAGACTACAAAAGAAAACCCTGAACATATTCATGCAATTTAGTTATTTTTCTGGTTGTGGCTGGATAACTTCTACACATAGTGTAAATCAAGGTCTGAGCCAAACATAAACAAGGGTGATTAAAGGCAGAAAAGAGGCAGTAGTGGCCAATAGTATGGATGAGTGCTGTGCATTGTATGGGGCACCAGTAGGTGCCTCTGAATTGCAAACCCCATTTTTTTATGTTGTGATGGATTTGGTTTAACTTGCATTAACACTGAATGTGATACACAGTTCAATAGCAACCAGTGAGTGGTGTCAGGCAGACAGATCTGATGTGTAAGTAAATGATTTACTCAAATCCCCATACTAGCCATAGATGGTAAGCACCATCTCACTGAATCTCACAGTTCGACATTTTTATGCTCATTTACAAGAAAATAATGTGTGCGTGTGCGTGCGCGTGCATGTGTACGTGCTTGTGTGCATGTGTGCATGTATACATACATACACACACACACACACACACACACACACACATATATATATATATATATATATATATATATATATATATATATATATATATATATATATAGATAGATATATATATGGGAGCCCTTCATTTGTTGGAACTTTCAAATGTTCGAAACTCATATGGCTGACATCATATGAGCGAACGTTTGAAAGGCTAACAAATGAAAGCGGAGATCCCACTACAGTGCGGGACTTGGAGATTCCCCTTTCCTGCACTGTAGTGCAATCTTGGAGTGAGAATATTTAAGTAGCAGGGGGTGTGGAAGGTGCAGGGGGGCTTGCCTCCCTGCATAACACAGTTTTACTGTGTTTACAGGTAGGTAAATGGTGCTATTTCAGGATGTTGGTCTTTTGGAATGTCAATCATATGGTGTCGGCCATATGAAAGTCAACATTCTGAACAGTCGATACATGTGCATGCTTATATATATATATATACATATATATATATATACATATATATATATATATATATATATATATATATATATATATATATATATATATATATATATATATATATATATGTGTGTGTGTGTGTGTGTGTGTGTACATATTTATTTATTTTATTGATTTATTTTACATTTGTTTACCGGGAAAGTCCGACTGGACACATGTCCTTTTTCAGAAGAGGCCTGGGGAGAATAGCTCCAATTTAACAGAATAATACACACAAGGAACAATATGTATACAGATAATAAAAATAGGTAGACAATGAAACCTGTAAATCACACAAGAGATTCTAAGTATGTATTACTAAAAAGACATTTGGGAAATGCCCTAGTAGTATTTTTTTTAATAAAACCGTTGGTATATAAATCTGTAAGTACACAATTCTGTAGAGACATTAGAGAATGAACTAGCAGTATATTTTAAAACTGTTAGCAGAAATTACAATAAATAATTCAGCTGTGATGGATTAAAAAATGTTTACGCTATATCTCAGTGTAGAAATATAGGAACAGTAGATATGCTTTCTTATTGTTTGTGATAACTGTAGCTTTGTATAGTGTCAGAAAAATGAACAGAAAAGAGCCATTGCCAGCTTTTTCTGTGTGAGATTGTGAATAGTTGGCAGTTGGGAAATTAGCCCTTTCCCTACTATTGTATGATCTCAGAGTTGATATATATATTATTAATGGGGGGGGGGCATAGAGTGGTACAGGGTCTTGTCCCACTGAAAAAATACTGTTAATTTTTTATTCTTTTTTTTTTTGATGAATCTTACAACTTTTGTTTATAAGATATATATATATATATATATATATATATATATATATATATATATATATATAGATATGTGTGTGTGTGTGTGTGTGTGTGTGTGTGTGTGTGTGTGTGTGTGTGTATGGGTCCCCTTCAGATGGTCGAACTTTTAAAAGCTCGACTTTCATATGGCCGAGACCATATGATCAAACTTTTAAAAGTTTAAACGGTCTGAATGGGGATCTCTATAGAGCATGTAACGGGAAGATTTCCCTTTACCACAATGTAGTGCGATCTCGGAGATGGTATATTTAATTAGTGGGAGGTGTGGGGATCATAGAGGGCTTTCCCCCCTGCTAGCACTGTTTACTTTTTTTTTCTGTTTATTTTTGTTTTTCACATTTCACATCTCGGCCATATGAAAGTCGAGCATTTGGATGTTTGATTATGTGAAGTAGCCCTATACATATATATATATATATATATATATATATATATATATATATATATATATATATATATATATATATATATATATATATATATATATATATATATATATATATATGTATATAAAATCAGTATATTGCCATTGATTGCAGATGAAATTTAACTTAACAAAATATATATAGTGCACTTTTGTCAGTGTGCAAATACAACAAATATAAAAACTATACACCCTAATAATTGCAAATATTAATAATACATTTACATTTTCAGTCATCACTCTCCTAATCGTAAAAATAAAAGAACCCTTGGTTATGTGACTGGGAAGTATATATATATATATATATGGTTCTACCTGACTTCGTCGACAGCGCAGAAGACCGACATCGGAAACTGGCCAGAAGAAGAATCGATCGAAGACCGACGCGAATCGCGAGTGGCAGAACATCGACAATGCAGAAGACCGACACGACGGATGACAACACCAACGCCGAGGATGCCGACATGGGGAAAGGCTGTGTGAGTATGCGGGTAGTAACGGACGTTAGATGCGGACAGGTAAGTGTGGAGATTGACGGTCTGTGGGGATAGGGGTGGGTTAAGTGAGTTAGGGTTAGGGAGGGGTGGGTTAAGTGAGTTAGGGTTAGGGTGGGTTAAGTGAGTTAGGGTTAGGGAGCGATAGGGGGTTAAGTGAGTTAGGGTTAGGTAGGTAAGTGTGCGATAGTGACGGACCTTAGGGTTAAGGTTTAGTGTGGGCTTGTAAGGATTTTGGTGTGCTTGTGTTGTGTGTGTGGTTTGTGGAATGGGGATGTGTTTTGTTTTTAATTGTTATTGTGGTGTGTGCAGTGTATGGGTTTCGTGTTTGTGTACCGTCAGGGTTATTTGTAGTCGGTTATGTGTGTGTTTTCGTTTATGGACATATGTGGTGTCGGTGATGTGGTTGTCGGTGTTGTGTGGTTTCGACTATGTCAGGTAGAACCATATATATATATATATGTGTGTGTGTGTGTGTGTGTGTGTGTGTGTGTGTGTGTGTGTGTGTGTGTGTGTGTATGTGTGTGCATGTGTGTGTGTCTGTGAGGAACCTCCACACAGGGGGAGCAGAGGTTGACCCCCTCCACTTAATGCTGGGTTCTTGTTTATTTTGCTCTCTGTTTTTCTATAAACAGTATACTATACCATCTTTTATTGCTATAAAACAGTACCGTTTTGTATCTAAACTCTTATAATTTGATCTTTTTAATCTACTGTGTCTAAATTGTGTAAGTTGTTTCCTTTTTTTACATTCTCTTTTCTGTCTTTATAACCTGACTCATAAATTAAAATTCAGTTACAAGCGTATCATGTGCACAGGCTATGTGGTTCATTATTTTCACTCCCTGTGTGAAACATTGATATAAAATTGTTGTAATTTCTTAAAGTGGTTAACTGAACTTTGTTTAAGTCCTTGTCACCTTACGACCACATAAAATGCACCATGTGTTTGTATAAAAAGAATTACAGCTAGCTTACTCTGAATAGCTAACAATGCCAATCCCAATCACTTCCCGCTGAATGGTTTCTAAGTCTGCAACTGTCATAATAACGATATTCAGCTGCCAGCTATAGCATGCTTAACATTACTACACAAACTATGACTGAGGCTAATCTGATCAGAATCTCACTGATATGTCGTGTAAGTTTTCACTACCTAAACTGAATGCACAGCATTGCAATGAGACAACTTTGTTAAGCACAGAAATGTGGGTCAACGTTAACACAAGCTAATTCAAGTCTTCTCTATAGATTTATCATCAGCCACAGAGAAGAATATAAACCATATAGCAAAAAACATTGCAAGATATATTAAATGCCTTGCACCTTGTGGCTTCCTCCTCCACAAAAGTTTCTGGATGCATTTTAAATGTAAATATTAGGTTGTCAGTTTGAGCTTTCCATAATAAGCTACCATAAATTTATTATTCTACTGGGTTTAATTATGTATACTGTAAAGCTGCCTTTTATACCGCTTCCATATATTTAGAAACACTTAGATGACTGCCCTACATTTTTCACATTGGATAACAACAGTACAGAACTTAATAACATTTCTGTGTTCAGGGTTTTGATTTTTTTATCACGGCTGCTCGTTTTTCCTGCCGTCTGACAGCAGATTATCAGGCAGTACTAAGATGTTGGAAACAATGACATGCATTTATATATTATAGCTGTTAAAATGAATAATATCAGACAGATGTCACCTAGTGTTATTTTACGTTTGACATACTATTTATGCTTAAGGACTCCCACCATTAGTCCACCTCATATGATAAAAGAAAGCTACAGTCCCTGCCGTGGCTTACTGATGCTAGCTTTTGTAGAACATGGAGGGGATCTAGGGTCTAATTTGTATGTCAAAGGGAGTGTTGTGCAGGTAGATGGGAAAATCAATCTGTGTTACTTGACTAATGTGCCTTTCTGGAGTGACTGAGTGCAGTAAGAATCTGTTACATTAATAAAGTCATACTCTGTGGTAATACAGATTAATAAAGCCATATCCAGACCTCCTGGCTCACTTTCTATCATCAGCATCCAAGTGAAAACCTTGGCATCTGTTTTAATGTGAAAAATACACTTCATCTTCGCATATAAATGTATATCTCCTTTTTGGGTTTTTATATAGGACCCTCTTAACATAGCTACTGGCCCTTAGACTGTAGATGCAGCAGTCAACTGTCACACATGGAATTCTACATAAATGTTTTAGATATTTAAATCATATCATATGGATTCTTCTGCATGAACTGTGGGTAGGTGTGTGAGTTCAGAGTGTGAACGCAATACTGGCCAAAATAAACTGCTAGCACAGTTAAACCATCTGGCTGGAAATCACAGATTCATAGGGTTTCTTTGACTAGTTGACTTTTCTACCATAATATATCTCATGCAGTACACATAAAGAGTCTGAATTTTTCTCAAGTATTCTAAATATTTTATGACAAGCATCACTGTTATAAACAAGTGTACTTTGTCAGAACTACATCCTTGTTTTTGTGTGATGATAATGAAATTAAACAAATGTGATTCTGTAGACAAGAGCTGATTTATGTATGTAAAGGCAATAATACACAAATGGCATTTTGTTTTACAAACCATAAAACATATCTGAATGTTCCAAGTAAATTATGAGAGCATGAAGCACGTGAGTGAACAAAAATACTTATAGCTTCGCAAAGGTTTCACAAAAGACAATCCATTAGTTATCACTTGTGGAATCATACTTACAACTTTCATATCTAATGTACATTGCTTTGTTTTCTTCGCTGTCAGCTGACAAAATATCAAAGATGGGCAGCTGATAGTTCAATAAACAATTTCAGTTTTACATCAACCTTTGTAACAGTTTTTAATTCATTACTGTACTCGCTATACAGACCTACCAAACTGAAAGCTAAAACAAACACCGACCATCTACAAGGTAAACTAGGAATTACTGGCCCAGTACAAATTATCAGACACTGTCTGGAGAGTTATGACTCAGTAAATCTATTTTCCTGAATGATTCGGTAACAGATTTCCTGAAGAGAAACCTGAAACAAAATACCCATGCAAGAACCCCAATATTCCCATGAAAAGGAGACCACTGGACCATCACAAAAATATATGAGTTATTCAAAAGTCAAAACCCCGATAGGTCAGGTTATATTTCATTGAGAAGACTATTCAATGTATACATAATGTGGCTAAACAATTCAGTGAATTATTTTTCATTGAATAAATAAGCGCATCACTCATCTTCTCCATATTATAAGAGCTATAGACCACTGTAATGATAGCCATTTTGTTAAGTAAATCCATTTAGAGCATATTTTGTGAACTCTTATATTTAAGCACCTGTTCAGTAAACAAAAGGCAATCAAATACAACTGTATGTTATTGATAATAATAATATTGTTAAAAGAATCATATTTTTGTTTAGAAGTAAATTATGTTAAAGCTGATTATTCTCCTTGCAAAAGGCTTGATCGTTGCCCTTACTGACTTTATTAATCCAGTAAATATGAAACACAGCATTCATAACCATATGATAAAGCTTATATTAAATTTACCATTCAGATTACTGTAGGTCCAGTGTGTCTGTGCAGTACTGTATTACATACTTTGTAATGTTAAAAGTTTCTGAATCTTTTCTACCCATTTTGCCATGAAAAATGGCCCGTCTGCACAAATATAATTATTTCAAAATGCATGGTAGCATTGTCGCCTCACAGTTAGACGTTGCCCGTTCGATTCTCAGTTACAGCATCTTCTGTGTAGCGACATGTGTGAATGGGCGTTCCTTCATTGAAGGTTGTGCATTAGGCCCGGCAAGCCAGTACGTAAAAATCTACCGCCAATCATTAGCGGACCGGAGTTCCTCTGTGGCGACCCCTAACCGGGAAAAGCCGAAAGACACAAACAAACAAACATAACATTCATTTAAAGCTGAATATGCATTCCTTAAATGAGTATGCGATTAGCGATTAGCTAATGCACAAGTATCTTGTACAGTGTACTAAATGCTATGCATATTTAACGGTAACAGCTGATAACACTGGTGATCGTTGTTCCTCGTGTCAAAAGCTGGATGATTTGCTTACATTGTTAGAAGAAAATTTCGACTTAATGATGATGATTGCACATGTGCAATTGGCATGGCTTGGAGAACTGTTGTATCATATATTAATGACTGGACTGATGAACTAAATGATGTTAGGTAAAGAACAAATAGAACAGATTTAGGAAATGATGCATCGATTTTCTGCAAAGAACATTCAACTCCTATGAAACATGATGAGGCCCCTTTGAACTATGGAATTGTGGATACAAGTACTCAGCAATCTGAGGATCTGGTTTGTTTAGAAGGAAACAAAAAAGAAAGAATGGAGGAAGTTCACAACAAATAACATGGAAGAAAAAGAAACTGACCAATGACTGTAAAGGAAAGAGAATACGTAGTAAAAAGGATCCTGCTTTGTTATGTAACACACTGGTGACAGGGAATGAAGATATCTGTCTATCAGAAAACCCTCAGTCTACAGAAAAAGGCATCACCTTTCCAATGGAAAAGGTAGAAAAAAGAGGCAAGGGGCAGGTGAAAAGGAAGAAATTAAAACTGAACGTGGAAGGATTGAAGAACATTACTGTAAGAAAAAAGAAGAGAAAGACAGATAGGTTCATAGGTTCATAGGTTCATAGGTTCATACTAGGCTATCTGCCCGAGGGCATTTATAAGCCTAGCCCATTGTTTTGTGGCTTACGCCACCCCTTTAGTATGGGGAACTATACCCATTATTTTGCTGTGCCTCTGTCGAGCAGTGACACTGAGGTAATTCCTGGGGTATATCTGCGATCTCCCATCCATTGGTCAAGATTTCTCTTGAACAAGGCCAGCGAGGTGCTCTGCCTCACATGTGCCGGGATTTTGTTCCACAGCATAGGGAGTCTTTGGGTGATGAATCTATCCCTCCAGCACGTCCTATTAATAGCCGTGTCGGTTTAAGTCTCCGCCCTTGTGGCTCTGATGGATCTAGATTTTTGAGGTGAAGCATATTCATCAAATCTGGGTTTGACATGGCCTTGTATGTTAGGCAAAGGTCACCTCTGAGCAAGCGTGCGACTGAATAGAGCTGGAGTTCTTTCAGTCGGGCAGCATAGGACAGATTTTGAGACCCTTTATCCTTTTGGTGAGGAACTTTTGTGGCCTCTCCAGCTGCTGCAAGTGTCGGGTCAGATACATTCCGAATGGGGCATTGTACTCAATCATTGGTCTGATGAGTGATGAGTAAAGGAGACTATGACCTCCCTTGATCTAGATGAGAATCCCTTCATGATAAGGTGGGCAATGTAGAAGGACTTCCTAACTACTTTAGCTACATGGGTGTCGAATGACAGACTACTATCAACCTGGGTCCCCAGGTCCCTGATAACTTCTTCTGTGCTCAGTGGATTGCCACCTATTTGGTAGCTAGGGGTAACCTTGTTTTTCCCGAAGGGTATGACTATGCATTTTTGGCATTTAACTTTAGGCCGTGGCTCTGGCACCAGTTATCCGTTTCTGTGAGACCCTTCTGAAGGATATCTGTGTCAGATGTGTTTTCTACTATGGCGCCCAGTTTGCAGTCATCTGCAAACTTTGTCAGCCATAACCCTCCTGTGTTTGCTTGTACTTCGGAAAAGTAGATGCCAAACAAGAGTGGGCCCAGGACTGAGCCCTGTGGGACACCACTTGTGACAGGCTTTGAGTCTGACATGGCGCCAGCAACTCTGACCCTGTGGGTTCTGTCACTCAGCCAGTTTGCAACCCATCTTGTGATGTATGGGTTAACATTTAAGCTGATGAGTTTTTCAATGATACCCGAGATGTTGACTACATGGCTCAAGCTGTGGATGTACAATGCCAGCTGGATGAGAATTTAATACGCAATGAAAACAGTGGGATTAATAAGACTGATGGTGATGAAGATCTATCCTTCTTAACAACTGATAGAGCTGAAATTACTGAATTAGAAGCTGAAGATTCTTCAGAGATGGTCAGCAAAGATATTCTTGTAATTGGAGATACAATTATTAGAGGAACTGATACTTATATTTGCAGAGATGATAATGAACATCGAGTAGTGTTATGCTTGCCAGGAGCAAAAATAGAAGATGTGACACAAGCCTTGGAATGCCTTACTGTAAGGAAATATGGATCTGTTTTTATTCATGTTGGTACAAATGATGTAACCGGCAAGGATTCTCTGACGGTTAGTAGGGAACTGACAGCCCTACTAGATAGTATAGTTTGTACTGGTGTTAGGATGTATTTTTCACAAATCATCTATAGAAAGGATAGTCAGATCACTGTGAATGAAAAGTTTTTTTGGATAAACACCTACATGGAAAAAATGTCCTGTTTTAAAACATAGAAATGTATAGAGCATCCAAGCCTTCTTTTGGGCACACGTGTTCAGACAGGATGGTGTGCATTTGTCTAGATCAGGGAAGAGAATTTTTGCAGCAGATATTTTGCAATATTTAACAAACACTAGAAAGGCTTTTTGCCAGGTCTAAAATGTAATAGCCCACAGATAGCAACATTTGATGCATATCTGATGGTTGTTAATGCTTGGAGCATTAATAATAAAGTTTTGTTATTAGAAAATTTCCTACATTCCTACAAGATTGATGCTGTTATTGTTTGTGAAACATGGTTAAAGAACAATGACTGGAAACCAATTCTGACAGGGTATAAATGTTTTCACTGTAACAGACATTCTAATAAAAAATCAGGTGGAGGTGTTATGATAGGGATTAAAGATAGTTATGAGACCTGTGATTATTACATGTTCAATGATAACACCAATACTACAGACTGTGTAACTGTGACAATAAAGACACCCTGGAACATATAACAGTTGCTGGAGTGTACAGACCACCAAAGTCAAGTGCAGAGGACCTAGAGGAATTCATGCCTTTCTTGCATGAAACACAGGAGGGAAGAATAATATTAGCTGGGGACTTACATTTACCAGAAACAGACTGAGATAATATTGATTCAACAACGTTAGTCAAGAAATTATTCACAGAGTATATTCAGGAATAACAAATGCTTCAGATTGTAAAAAAAAAAAACTACCAGGGGACGGAATATACTAGATATTGGTTGTGTTCCCAAAGAAATTACTGTAACTTCAAGTCAAGTGTTACCACCATTGATGTGCAGTGATCATGGGGTCATAAAGGTTAATTTGTTGCTAGATAATTCTGTCAAACTGAATCTAAGCCAATGCACAGAAGGTTAATTACAGATTATAGGGAAGCAAAACAGTTACTATATAAAACTAATTTGAGTGAGGTGTTCAGTGGAAAAACTGCAGATGGAATGTGGAAAGTTCTGAAAGAGAAATTGTTTGAGTGCAAAAAGGAAAAAAAAAGTTTAACATCAGGATCTAAGCACGCAGCATCAGGGAGGTATATTTCCATAAGAACAAGATGCCTGATTAAGGTGAGAGACAAAAAATAGAAGAAATAGAAGACAGGTCGAACTACAACCTTGAAAACTGAAATAAACAAGCTGGACAAACAGATTAAGCATAGTGTTAGACAAGATCAAGAAACATTTGAAGAAAATTTATATAAAGATATTGGGCATAATAGGAAACCTTTTCATAGATACATAAGATGTGGAAGGTGTAAAGATACACAAATTGATAAACTGTGTGCAGATTCTAAAATTTATTCTCAGACGCAACAGATTATATATATATTTACAAAATCTTATGCAAAACAGTTTGGCTACACAAAAGGGGTTGTAAGTTGTCCTGGTCACATCCAGGTAACCCCAGATACTGGAATCAAATTAGATTATATTGAAAAGGAACTGTGCAAATTGGATCCCAACAAAGTGCATGGAGGAGATGGTATAAGTAATAATGACCTGAGAACACTTCAGCAAGAACTTACACTGCCATTATATCTATTATTCACTAGGTCATATAAATATGGGGAGATTCCTCAAGACTGGAGACATGCACTTATTAAACCTGTCTTTAAGGGAAAGGGGAGTAGGACAAACCCAGAATCATATAGACCCTTAAGTCTACATTCATGTTGTGGAAAATAATGGAGAAGGTAATACTGGATAAGTTATTGTCAGAACTGGATAGGTTGGGACTTTAAACCATATATCAGCATGCATATGTTGAAAATAGATCTATTACCACCTGTAACATGATGTTCTATACCAATATAATAACAGTTATGAATGAAAAATTGTGCTGTGATGTGATTTATATAGATTTAACTTCAGCATTTGACAGGGGCATACACAAAACACTGATCAATAAATTAGTACAACTAGGTATTGATGTACTGTTGATAAGATGGATAGCTGCATGGCTTACAAATAGGACATGGCGAGTATCACACACCAACTGGATAGGTGAAATCCTTGGTTACAGTCAAGGTGTTCCACAGGGCTCTGTCCTAGGCCCTTACTTGTTTAAATTGTATCTTTCAGACCTAACTTTTTCATCTGAAGTGTTCTACAGTCTATACGCTGACAACCTGAAATTGGGTAAACTGATTACAGGTGTTACAGATAAGGCATGTCTGCAAAATAATTTGACTAAATTGACCATTTGGGCACAGGAGAATAATATGTTGATGAATACATCAAAAACTAAGCATATGAGATTTGGTAGGCATAAAGTGAAATGTGAATATTTAATACAGCACACAGTAATTGAATCTGTATACTCATTTAAGGACCTGGGTATATGGGTAGATTCAGCTATGAGTTTTTCTAATCATATCAATCAATTGGCTAATGATAGTTATAGAACTATAGGTTGTATAACAAGATTTATACAGTCTAGTAAATCAAACATAATGAAGTCCTTGTTTGTTAGTTACATTAGACCCAAACTTGAGTATGGAATAGCAACATAGAAACCCTGTAGGAAAACAAGCATGAATAAACTGGAAAGAGTACAGCAGAAATAAAGTAAGGGCACCCATGGATGTGAAAATCTAAGTTATTCTGAATGACTAACATATCTGAACTTGTACAGTGTCTCTTATAGATATTTAAGAGGAGATCTTATTCAGGTATATAGGGCATTTAGAGACAACTACCTCTGGGAATGTTTGGGGTTATCAGAAATTACCATAGAATAATCAGATAACCTATGTAGAAGATTCTATAGGAATGAGAAGTGTACTAACTGGTTGTCTGACAGAGTAGCTGATGCTTGGAACAGACACCAAATTACATTAAAGCAAGTACTAGTTTAAATATTTCTTAGAACAGCCTGGACACTTATTATGGGAACACGTGTTTTGGTATATTGGCAAGCTAGAAGGGCATTAATGCCCATGTTTGAAACATTTATATGTGTGTATATATGTATAACATCCATATGTGAATTCATGCACAAACCGCAGCACCTGGAGGAAACACACACAAACTCAGGAAGGACATGCAGACTCCACACAGAAGGTTCCCCAGCTGAGAATCAAACCAAAAAACTTCTTGCTGTGAGGCAACAATGCAAACTGCTGCACCTCTACGCCATCAGTATTATCTCAAAAGGCCATTATTTAGACATGCGTTGCTAATACAAAGTCAGTTCTAGTAGATACCCAGCATGCCTCAGTTAGTTACTTATTTCTCCATTGTTAAGTAGGTTAGTCCCACAAGGTTAGTGACCCCAGCATGCCACAGTTAGTTACTTATTTCTCCATTGTTAAGTAGGTTAGTCCAACAAGGTTAATGGCCTCTTTTCAGAGGAGACTAGAGGTGGTATTTCTACTAAAAGGGTAAATTTGGACAGGCCATCATGGAAACTCTACTATTTTTGATAAGTACCATGGGAACTTTTGCATCTACCTGAGCTACTGCCAACTCCAGCAGATGGAAACTTAGTTACATCTCATCCAAAGAACAGCACAGTCAGGAGTGCAGCACCCCCCCCCCCCCCAATGACTGACAGAATTGTCAACAATCCAATAACCTGAGAATAAACCACAGCCTTCCGGTCTTCCAATGCCAAACGTGAATGTATCTCAAGGTGTGTCACTGAAAAGGCACATTGATGAGCTTGCATTCATACCTTGTAATTCCTGAGATTCTAAGATCTAGGCTACAGCAGATAACATGTTTACCTATTTCTAACTGCCACAGTATAATTGGTGGTGATTTATAAAGTAAGAAAACAAGTGCAGCGTTCCATGATTTGAGCACTTAGCCCTATATTAAATGAAGAACTGAAAATGGTAACCAATGAAACAGACTAAATTGCTGCTTTAGTAAGGATCCTATGGTACTGTCAGGTCCTGTGAATCTGAAGAATGAAACTTAGCTAAGAGTGTCTAAAACACACCATTCCTGCAAGTACTGAATACGTTCTAGTTTTATAGGGTAATCCTTATATGAGGTAGCTAGCACATACAGTGATGTTTTCTTAGCAAGCAAAGCCTAACTTAACTCATTAACACCTATGTGGTGTTGGATGTCACACCTCTATCAGCCTCCACACATCAGGCCTGCCAGAGCACGTTCTGAAAAATAAACTTAAAAAGCATAACATAAACAAATAGAACTATTTCATGAACAATAAAAGCTATTAAAATTGTACAAATACCAATGTTATCAGTGAGAAGTATTCTTTGCAGTGATAATAGTCAGTGCATTCACAGTTTTTTTCCATACATTCTGTAGCATATTATAAAGCACACAAATCCCAAATTATTTTGAAAACTATACAACCTAGACATATTATTAGAACATTTTTGTTAAACAGACATAAACTTTCACATTACAAGAAATTCTTCTATAAGTGTTGGGTGGTGCAGTGGTGCAGTGGTTAGCGTTGTCACCTCATAGCAAGAGATTCTCTGGTTCAGTTCTCAACTGGAGTGCCTTCTGTGTAGAGACTGTATGTTTTCCCTGCATTTGTGGGGTTTCCTTGGGGTGCTCCAATTTCCTCCCACACTCTAAAGACACGTGTCTGGAGTGTTTCTCCCTGGGCCTCTGCTGAAAATGGGCTCTGTCTCAGTCAGACTTTCCTGGTAAACAAATACTAAATAAATGCATATTTATTGAGATATTTGCAAAAATATGAAAACATATGTTTAATTGTATAATTGGCAATACAAATAAAAAATGGATATATCAAGATGTGCAACTTAGACGACAAATATTAAAGACAGCTTTCTTCAACAATATCTAAGGTTTCACCTAATGCCATCCAGCAGTTTGTAAGTTAGTTGTTTTTTGAAGTATTAAGTACATTTGGAAATATTACTTATTTTCATAACTATTAACAAACACCTAGCAATCTTTCCAGTATAGTGTAATATAAGCTTGCATTTTCTATGAATTGTCCTATCTCCCACATTGATATTTCATACCATATACCTCAATAACATGTAGATCTGTCAGTTATGGAAATATGAACAGAAATAAGAACATAATATGAACATAAATATGAAAATATGAATAATAAGTGACAAAGATTAATTTCTCCACAGCAGGACATCCTAGACTAACAGGCTTAGTGTCATTTTGTAAATAATACCTTGTCCCTTCTAATACTGCTTATTATTAGCTGGAAAATCACTTAGTTAAATAAGCCGACCCAAAAAAGTTCTGGACGCTATAAGGAGGTATGAGTGTGAACTAGCCATATACAAAAAAAGGTGTTTTAGCTTGAGTGAGTTAATTATGCTGACTTGTGTGCATTCATGCATAAGCAATGTGCTGAATTGTCCAGCAGGTGACACTGCCATGCAGGTTGCCTTCAGAAGCAGTGACGCTGGTAATCGCTGCCCAAAACCTGCAATTGTCTATTAGCAAGTTGAATTATGGCTTAGTTTATGCTATGAGAAATACTAACCATCTACAAGGTAAGTCACTCCAAAGAATGCAATGCCCAATGGTCCTTTAGACGTTCAGTTAAAGGCAAAATATCAGTCAGTATGGCAATTTTATTACTGGTCTTTGAAATTTGCAATAAAAGTGATCAGATCAAAACTGTTTGATCACTGAAGCTGTAATGCTGAGTGATGTTCAAAACCTCAATGTACAAATATGCATTAAATATACATCTTCCAGGTACTATATTTACCAAATCACTGAATATCCTGAATGATATTCTGGGTTCATTGTCTCTGGTCTACCCGGTACAGCACATCTCTTCCACCCAAAACAAACTTATTACAAGGACGCTGTGACTGCCCGGACTTCCCTTATCAAAAAATATTCAGGACAGCTATATGGTAACCGATCTTAACCTGAATGGTCCTTCATATTTTCTATTCTTAAATAATGATAACAGTCTGTAGTTGCCCCTCACACATTTTACTGACCCACTAGCCATATGGCCCTACCATCCATCCCCATATGTACCATATACAGAATCTGCAGTAGTATCTTCTGCGCTGGACTGGAAAAAATTGTACTCAGTGACCACTGTCAGCTTACTGATAAAACTGCAGTATTTTCTTACATAACATTTCTGATATGACTTTAAGTTGATTAATATATAAGTTCAAAATGCTTTAAGATAGTTTTGGTATAACACCTAATGTCCTACACCTCATCTGTTCCACTCCCCTTACACAAATTTATTGGAATTTTGCAGTGACTGCAAAAAAAAAAAAAAAAAAAAAAAACACATTGTAAAAGTTTTTTTTCAAAAAACACTCCCAAATGCCAGCATTATGAATGTTTGTTTAATTTGGTGAGCATTTTCTTATAATCCTACTTCAGTTTAACATTCTTGTATCAAATCTACAAAATATTATTTGACAGGACCTACCTTCATGAAGATCTGTGATGCAGTGCCTTTTACTAAATGAACTGTAACATATGGAATGTTGTCTAATTGTATATTGCTCAGTTGTATGAGTCATTTTACATAAATCACTAAATCCATTTTGCTGAACAGTTCAGGAACAGAAGTATTCTTTTTAGTGTTTTTCTTTTATCCAGTAGTTGTGACACTATAAAATTAAATTATGTAAGTAAAAGTGTAGTGGTAAAAAACACCTCCCACATGGGGTTATAGGAGATGCACGTCTGCTGCAAAAATGCTTTTTAAATTGTTGTTACCTACAGTTTCAGAGGGTATGTTGTGCAATGGATTTGACTCAACCTGTTTGTCAACCAGTGGTAGTTACTAAGCATGCAGCCCAGAAGACCACTGAGGACCCTAGCCCAATTTCCTAGTTGCCCCAGACTGCTGTTTGGTTAAGTGATTCATGCAAAGTCATACAGCGGTAAATAAAGGCTGAGAAAGAATCAAACCCTGGACCGCAGGAAGCAGCTTAACAGCTGATAGCATTAATCGTCTGCACTGTTCTTGTACGGCTCTATCAAAAAAGTGGATTTCAGATAGGAATTATGAGCAGTGTACTGCTACTACAAAACAATCATTTAAAATTAAATTGCATAATGCCACCTCTGATTTCATGATGTAAAATACTAAGAACATTTTGAAGATTTTGTTCCAAATTTATTGCCAGAGTTGTTAGCCTGCATTTCATAGGTTCATAGTTCATAGTTATATATTAGGCTAACAACCACCAGGGCCTTTACAAGCCTAACTATGCAATCCAACCCAATTATGTCCCAATGTATCATGGGCATTTATTAGGAGGGGTATGTTAGGAAGTCTCATGTTATGGTGGGATATGTTAGTCTGGGTATTACTGTCTGCTTCTGTCTATCAGAGACAGGCGGACCAGACCCAGGGAGAATTTTTGATTTCCCATCCATTGATCGAGGTTACTCTTAAATAGGGTTATTGATGGACTGCTTCACATGGATGGAGAGTCAGTTTCAGATCATAGGGATCCTCTGAGACACATATCTGTTTCAACAACATATCTTATTTGTGTCACAAGCAAAACTGAATCCCTTGGCTCTAGTGGTTCTGATTCTGTTAGTTTTGTGGATGTGCAAAAGGTCCATCAGAGCAGGATTCAAGGATTCCTTGTGTGCCAGGCATAGACTGCATCTAAGTAACCTGTAGGAGACAGAGTATAGAGATAGGGGTTTATGGCAATCCATATAGGACAATGTATTTAAACCCTGGATTCTTCTGGTAAGGGACCTTTCTGGGCATTCTAACTCTTCCATATGTCTGGTCAGGTACATGCCAAAGGGGGAATTATACTCAATGAGTCTGATACGGGCCAAATAACATGACACTATGACTTCCTTGGATCTGATGCCATGCCCTTACTAATAAGTTGGGCAGTGTAGCATGATTTTCTTACCTCTTAGGCAACTTCAGTGGTTTGAACTGCCACAGTTACTACTATATCACCAACTTGTCATATCATACAACAACCTAAAACAACCTGACAAATTCCCACTCTAAGGCAATTACTGACCAGCTACACTCCAAATCGTCCACTCCGCTCTGCCAACAAATCACTCCTCACTATTACCTCAGCTAATAACACAGCTGGCAAAGCTCTCTTTTCACACATTATAGCTAAAATGTGGAATAATCTCCCTCCATCTGACACTTCTGCATATAATACCACTCAATTCAAAAACTCCCTTAAGGCCCACCTTACAAGTTCTTGGCTCTGTACATGTATTACATAGTCCAAAAATCTGGTACCTCTACAACTTTCTCCTATCTCTCTTTGTACATGCCCCAGTAAGCATGGTTCCTCCAAATGTTATTCATGGAAAAACATGTACCTGTTAAAATCTGTCTGTCACTGCAAACAAAATGTACATATGTAAATATTTTACTGACTGGAATTGTCTGTACTGTTTTTTTTTTTCACTTCTTTCTAGATGCTACTTGTATAAAATAATACTACTTCCTACACTTTGTATAATATAAATATTGCTGTAATGTGTTGTTTTAATGTAAGTGGAGCTTTTCTCCCCGGGCCTCCGCTGCAAATGGACCTCATCCAGTTGGAGCATCCCGGTAAACAAAATTAAAATAAAATAAAAAAATAAATACAATAAAAATACTAATCTGGCCACATGTTGGTCAAAGGTCAGATTATTGTCTACATATGTTCCCAAATCCCTGACTGCCAGGTCAAGTCTTAGGAATGTCTTAGTGATGCAATAATTAGCTTAGGTGGCAGTTTTCTCAAAAGGATCTATAATGCATTTTTTGGCATTGAATTTTAGTCTGTGAATGTGGCAATAAGCATTTGTGTTAGAGTCTCTTGTAAGATGTTTGTATCATGGAGGAAACTATGGTAAGTCCCAATTTGCAGTCATCTGCAAACTTAGTCAGCCAAAGGCTTGTGACATCAGCCTTTACCTCCAAGAAGACGATGCAAAATAGCAACAGTCCTAGCATGTACCCCTGAGATACCCACAGTCCTAGCATGTAGCCCTGAGATACCCACAGTCCTAGCACGTAGCCCTGAGATACCCACAGTCCTAGCACGTAGCCCTGAGATACCCACAGTCCTAGCACGTAGCCCTGAGATACCCACAGTCCTAGCACGTAGCCCTGAGATACCTACAGTCCTAGCACATAGTCCTGAGATACCCACAGTCCTAGCACGTAGCCCTGAGATACCCACAGTCCTGGCACATAGCCCCTGAGATACCCACAGTCCTAGCACGTAGCCCTGAGATACCCACAGTCCTAGCACATAGCCCTGAGATACTCAACTGGTGACCAGTCTGTTAGTGGAGGTAGTATCACCAATCCTGACTTCCTGGGTTCTGTCTGTGTGCCAGCTGACAACCCAGCAAGTTATGGAGGTATTAATGTCCAGTTTGGTATTGCATTGAATGCCTTAGCCAGCTCCATGTAGGTGGTATGCACAATCTCCCCTCATTTATTGCCTTAGTGACCTTCTGAAAGAAGAGCACCAGGTTTAGTAGGCATGATCTTCCATTGACAAAGCCAGATTGGGTTTGGTCCAGTGTCTGAAGGTTGCTTATGTCTTTCTTGATCATTTCCATGATAATTCATTCCATAGCTTTGCATATTATACTAGTCAGTCTAATAGGCTTGTATTTTCCAGGGTTGGATGATGGTCCACCCTTGTGAAGTGGGATAACCATTGCAGTCCTTCATTCACATGATACAGAGACTGTTTTGAGGTTATAGGTGAAAAGTGACTCAAGTGATCCTTATAGGTCAACATTCCAGCTATTTAGAAGGCATCCTGGGATATTGTTTGGGCTAACTGAGGCTGTGTTTTTGGCATTAACGAGTGCCTTCAGGACCTGCTCCCTATTAATAGTTAGGGGGGTTATGATAATAGCCATTTCATGGAGGGAGGTGGCAGGAGTGGGGGATGAAGTTTGAGATAAATTTGTCAGCCAGCAAATTCACTATGTTGCTGTGCTCATTGAAAACGTCACCACTGACCACCTGTTCAGCACACTGCTGTGTGCTGCTTTTGAGGTTTTGGACATGGCTGTAGAAGGCCTTGTGGTTGTCTTTAGTCTTTGAGGCTATCTTAGCCTTGTAATTGGCCTTTTGGACTTAATTAGTCTTTTTAGTTTCCTATTTAGTTTAATTAGAGAGTTCTTATCATTGCAGGTGCTGCTTTTCCTGATTTTACCCATGACCCTTGCCATACCTCTCAACCTCTTAGAGTAAGAAATCTGGACAGACCCATAAAGAAAAGTGGGACAAAGGCCCAAAAATAGTGACAGTTTTTAAATATTGCTCTTACAAACTTAGAAAGTTGATAGAATAACAGGTTTTGCATTATCATGGCTTTTCTGAAGGGTATGAACTTGTTATCTCAAATGTAACTTTAATCTTGAATGATTTACCACTAATTTTCCAGTAAATAACAAATTTATGAAAACCAGACCAAAAATATGAGGCAAAAATCTGGACATTCTGCGAAAATCTGTACAGTTGACAGGTATGACCTTTGCTCAGCATTAACTTGCAACAACACAACTTTCATCATTTTATACCAGTTATATGTTAACTGTCATCTATAAGACCTCACTTCATGAATAAGGAAACTGCTCTTCTTATTTTTCATCCGGGCAGATGATTTCAGAAGCAAGAAGACAATCTGGTGAGGAAGATTTGGGACAGACAGGAAGAAGGTTAAAGGAAGCAAGGACGTCCAGCAAAGAAGTGGATGGATTGTGTGAAAGATGTTCTGTGACAGTCAGGCATGAGTGTTGAAGAAGGCAGAAGTGTGGCATTGAATCGAGAGAGATGGTGACGGTTAACACGTTACCCCGATCCCATGTAGAAAAATGGGAGAAAGGGGGCTGATGATGATGATGATGAGATGATTTCACACTTGGAATTTAAAATACAAACCAACACAAAATCACTTTGTGAGATTAAATTATACAATTACCCCTGAGATATCACAGAAACATAACATAATTATTGTGGAAGTTTAGCCCTAAAGAATCTAAGGTCAAGTACTCTGTCGAGCTCACTGTACATGGCCATTCACTCTCACCTTCTCAGTTCATGTTCTGAATTCCTTGCCTGCATTCGATCTCCCAGTCTCAAAAATTCAAGTTCAAAGCTTATCACACAGTATTAGCTTCCTCCACTTCCTAAATTCATATTCATTGATCATTGTCTGGGGTCAATCTGTTCCTCCGCTGAATCCAAACTATGTGCTTATCTTTTAAATATAGTCATATACTGGTTAGTATTGGTGATTACAACTTCAGCATTTTTTCTGATATCTGGTTTCATCTTTGTGGTTTCCTATTCTGTAATTGTAGTAATGTGTTTGCGTGTGTTTTTAATACTTTGATCTGTTCTTTGGTAATATTCTTTATGCATATAATCTTTGTTCATTCTCATTGCCTGAGCCTGGGATCAATCCACTCAGACCTCTTGAATTCACGATTAAAGCACAAGTCCATCCCTATTGTACAATTTTTATTCAATGCTTATTGTCCAGTGTAGGTTCCTGTTGACATTTTGAGCACTGCAACTGAAATCCTAGAAACAGTAAAATTAGAAGTGTGAATCTGAGGGTTATATGCTAAGTCTGAGTTTGCACTACCCCATAGTGTTCCCCTTACTTGTAATTAGTAAACAGAGGTAGACCAGAGAGCTTGAGTGAAGTCTGGTATTCCACCTGTGAACCAGACGGCGACAGGACTAACAAAAAACACAGTATAAAGGATAAGTCCAGATAAAATCACTTTAGCTAGCAGCTCTAGGAGACTCTCTCTCTGAGACCTTTCCTGTGGGAGGAATAAAGACACCTTGTTGTGTTTATTCAGTTAAGTAGGTAAATGGACAAGTGTTCTTGTTCTAGTATATTGCATTCAACAGGCCAGTTATTTAAAGGCAGTTGCAGACAATGGCGAGAGGGTTCATGGAAGCTGATTGGAGGAAAATCTGAGAGATGGAAAAACAAGGAGCCAATCCCAAAGCTTAGAGGTTAACCCTTATTTGAATATCCCTGAAAGACTCACGAGGGTTTACCAGCTCAGCAGCCTGTGGACCCTCATTCATAGATAAAAGGTTTTACTTTTATTTTTATTTTTATTTCGAACTTCTAACAAGTAAAACATGGCAACACATTATGAGCTACAATTATCATACATAAGTAGAGGAAATGGGAGGACATCCCTGCATGTCATAGTATAAAGCAGAGTGAAGACCACCCTGCAAAACTACTTCAGTGGTTTTACAGTCAGTTTCAAGATTCACTGCTTAATTCTGCTGCTTTCATAGCTGCAACACTTTATCCTTTTTTACACAAGTTAATTCCACTAGGCTAGCATCTTCTTTTCGGGGGGGAGGGCTCAAAGTGGTATTTATACTACTAGGGGGATTTTGGTCAAGGCATTGGGGAACATTCCCTACTTGTTAGGAGAGTGCTTGTTCCATTCCCAGCAGAGTGTAAACACTCAAGGAGATCCAAGATGGTGGATAGCACAGAGATGAATGATGATGCAGCGTTTGAAGACTACAAGATTTAAGGAACTGTTTCAGCAAAATTTGTTTGTTTCAGCAGAAGCAAACATTCAAAACAATGATGGGTGTGATTGTACAACCCTCCAGTCAGGAGGGTTGCGGGATTATATTTTGGGTGAACTGTCATTGTGGAATTAGCCAGAGAATGGAAAAGGTGTTTCATGGGTTGAAGTTATGGACAGAATTCAATCAATTGCCAGCCAAAGAAATCATATGCCGAAACTGTTAAAGAAACTTCAGCAAAAGGGATGAGAGATGAATAGAGGAAAAGAAATTTATGGCGAGAATTCAGAACAAAGAAGAAAAAGAAATCGACAGGTATATCATTTTGGATAATTTAACGGTCCTATTGGGACTGACGGCTCAGGAGGTAAGAGCTTTTATTCTTATTCATAAAAAGACATTTTGTGACATTATTTTTGAGACGGAGTTCTGTTTTGAAAGCTTTTTGGAGGAGTATGAGAAGAAAAAGAACTGTAATCCATGGAACGGCGGTCCACTTAACGCTGAATGTGTGATAAGAGAGCTGGGGACCCAGGTGGACAGCAGCCTCTCCCTTGATAATCACATCACCACAGTAGTCAGGAAATCCTTCTATATGGCACACCTCATCACAAAAGGGTTCTCATCCAGGAAAAAAGAGGTAATTGTTCCCCTCTACTTGACACTCATTAAGACGCATTATAGAGTACAACACCCCTTTTGGAATGTACCTCACAATACATCTGCAGCAGCTGGAAAGGCCACAGAAGTAACTCATAAAGAGGATTACTGGCCTCAAACAGATGCCCTACACTGACCATCTCAAAAAACTCCAGCTTTACTCCATAGTATATTTCCTACTCTGAGGAGATCTATACCTAACATATAAAGCTATGTCAAACCCAGAGCTTTTGGACATGCTACACCTAAAGAAATCCCAATCCCTCCGAGTTACACGCTCTAGGGACCTAAACCTTGTCACCACAATAAACAGAACATGCTGGAGGGATAGATTCCTGTCCCAGATACTTCCCATACTCTGAAACAAGCTACCCATCTATGTCAAGCAAAGTTCCTCATTAGCACTCTTCAAGAAAAATCTTGATGAGTGGATGGGAAATAGGAAATTCTCCCCAGGGATCACTTCTGTGGCTCTGCTCGACAGGGGCACAGGAAATTAACTTTCTTGGGTGGTGTAAGCCAGGAAACCTTGTTGGCTAGGCTTACTTAGGCCCTTGGGCCAATAGCCTAGTACCTACCTATGAACCTATGAACCTATGAATTCTTATGTGGTTAACATTTTTGCAGAGAAATTGAACAATGAAAGTACATGTTCAATTTCTTACTGAAGTTGAAAAGGAGACTTTAAAAGAGACATTTAAGCAAACTTTGTAAAAAAGTTATAGAAATTAGCAAAGTCTATGATAACAGAGGATTAAGGACTGGGGGATGGGACTGTCATGTTGTACTGAAAACAGAGAAAGAAAAAAATATTTCCGTCCCTTAGTATAATAAATATAAAGGTTAACAAAGGTGTTGTAAAATATTGGGGACAGCCAAAAACATGTTTTTTTTTTCCCTGTGGAAAAGGAGATTATTTCATAAGTAACTGTGATAAGAGGAAATGTTATATTTGTGGGAAATGGGTTGTGATGTGAAAAAGTGTGACTTGAAATGTTATAAGTGTAACAAAATGGGCATGTATGGATGGATTGTAATCTAGAGAAAAAGGATGAAGATAAGAAAACAAAACTGAGGACAGTATACAAAGAGAAGGAACAGTCCCAATAAAGAGAAGCAAGATCAGGGTAAAATTAAGATCATAGGCTCATAGGAGATTACTAGGCTATTGACCCAGAGGTCATTTTAAGCCTACCCATTTCAACCCAATGTAATACTGTAGCAGTACCAGTCAATACCCAAGATTCCATTTACTGATAACTGCCCATTTCCAGGAGGGCTGTGGGCACTATCTCTGGTAAGAATATACGGTGCCCCATCCACTCGTCCAGGTTCTTCCTGAACAGTGCCATAGAGATGCTCTGTTTAACATGAATTGGTAGCCTGTCCCAAAGATGTGGCAGTCGTTGGGAGATAAATCTGTCTCTCCAGCATGTCCTATTTAAGTCACAGGCTATATTTAAGTCCCTGGAACAGGTAGCCCTAGACCCATTTGATTTATAGATATGCAGCAAGTTCATTAGGTTTGGGCTTTGGATTGCTCTGTAGTTCAGGCGTAAGTGTCCCCTAAGATGTCTATATGATACAGAGTATAGTGACAGGGACTTTAGTCAGTCTGTGTAAGGCACATGCTAGATCCCCTTGATCCTCTGTTAGAAACATCTGAGGTCTGTCTAATTGCCGCATGTGCTTAGTATGGTACAAGCCGAATGGGGTGTTTTACTCAATTATGGGCCTGTTAAGTGTCAAGTATTGCGGGGTTATAACTTCTGCTCTCGAGCTGCTGCCTTTACTAATCAAGTGAGCTACATGGAAAACTTTCCTTACTATGGTAGACCCGTGGTGGTCAAAGTTAAGGTGGCAATCAACCTGTGATCCCAGGTCCCTTACCACTTCGTGGGTACTTTGGGTATTCTTGATTTGATGGTGTGAAGGGACATCGTTTGTGCCAAAGGGAATGATGATGCATTTCTTTGTATTCAGTTTGAGACCGTAACTAATATACCACTCGTTAGTCTGTATGAGACCTTCCTGGAATATACTAACATCATTTGGGGATTCAATGATTGCACCTAGTTTGCAGTCTTCTGCAAACTTGGTCAGCTACAATCCCTTAGTTTTGACCTGAACATCTGAGAGGTATATACCAATTAGTAGAGGGCCCAGCACTGACTCCTGTGGCACTCCACTGGTAACAGGTCTGCTGGTTGATGTGGAATCACCCATTTTATAGTGTGTGTCTGGTTTGTGTGCCAGGTGGCAGCCCATCTGACAATGAAGGGCTTTACATTCAGTTTGCTAAGTTTATATGTAATGCCTGAATGTGGGAGTGTGTTGAAATCCTTCGCCAAGTTGAGGTATGCTGTGTGCGCAGATTTGCCCTCATCAATGGCCTTGGTCACACTTTTAAAGAAATCCACCAGATTTAACAGGCAGGATCTGCCCTTCATGATGCTGAACTGGATAGGATCCAGGGTTTGGAGGTCACCTATGTCTTTATTTATGAGATCTATAATGATAGGTTCCATGGCCTTACAGATGAGGTTGGTCTGATTTATGAGTCTGTAATTCCCTGAGTCTGTTACTAGGCCAACTTTGTGTAGGGGAATAACTGTAGCGGTTCTCCATTTTGCGGGAAAAAAGCCTGTGGGTAGGCTCCAATTGAAAAGGATACTTAATGGTGATGCTAGTCCATGTTTTAGCCTGTTTAGAAGACAGCCTGTGATGTCATCTGGTCCCATAGAGGCTGTGATTTTTGCCTTGGATAGTGTTTTGAGGACCTGCTCTTCATAAATGTAGGGGGGGGGGGGTTGGGGGAGGGTTTTTGTAAGTTAGGAGGGGATAAGGGAGTGTTTATTTCACCACACCTATCCACTAGCAGGTTTGCTATCTCTGTGGGGTCAGTGTGTGTGATACCACTGGCCTGTAGTTCTGCACAGGCTTGGGTCCTAGCCTTTAGGTTAGGTGTGTAGCTGCAAAAGGCTTTTTGGTTATCCTTGGCAGTATGTGCTAGGTTTCTCTCAAAAGAGCTGTTGGAGGATTTGACAAGTTTTCCTATTTTCCTGTTGAAACTGAGAAGGGTGCTTTTCTGGTGTTGGGGCCTTGCCTTTGTTTTCTTGGGCAACAACTTTTTGCATTTTTTTTAGAGTTTGTTGATGCTGGATGCCCACCATAACAGCTTATTTTTACTTGGGGCTCTGGCATTGATTCTTTCCACTACAGCCAAGTTTATACATTTATGCAAGTGATTGTACAATGCTTTAGTGTAAGCTTCGGAGTAGTTACCATTTCCAGCTTAAGGTGTGGCTCGGAATGCATTTATACCTTCACCTAGGAGGGTATAGTTTGCATTGGTGAAGTTTTTTAGTCTGATTTCACCCTTTGTGAGTTCTGGTGTTAGTGTCAGGTTGAAGGAGACTGATTTGTGGTCAGTTTTAACTAATGAGGGTCCAGCAGTTGCAACAGCGCACCTGTTTGACATATTGGTGAGTAACAAATCTAAAATATTTTTTCCTGTTGTTGGGATATGAACAATTTCTTCCAGGGCATTTGAATTCACAAAGTCATGGAACTTTTGTACTAGCGAGTTTGTGCTAGTGTAGGTTTCCCAGCTGATGGTAGGATAATTGAAATCCCCCATAACCAGCATGTTCAGTAAAATTTGGATTGTCTTCAGTTTGGCTTAGGCTTTGTGGGTGTCGTGACCCATGGAAGGGGATCTATAACTGGCTAAGACTTGAATGGGTGTCTTTCCCACTGTAACCAGGACCTGGAGTAACTCCATGGAGTTGTCCAGTCTAACTAGATAGGAGGTGAATTTATCTGTAATATAGATGGAAACACTGCCTGTTTTGGTTTTCACGCGTTCATTCTGCAGTCTAAAGGTGTGGAAGACACTGCAGGCTTGCAGGGCCAGGGTACTCTCTGAGTTCTTAAACCAGGCTTCTGTGACTGCACAGACATCTACGTCTTCTAGTGATAGAAGTGCTTCCAGGGAGTGCAGCTTTTGGGTTAAGTTCCTAGCACTGAGCAGCATGACCCTTATTTTGTTCCGATGAGGATAAAGAGAGAAGTGAAACAGAGAAATGTTAGAAGGAGATGAGGGTTCTGAAATAAGTAATAAGAAGATATAAACTGGAAAATAGTGAAAGGTAAAAAGAATTCTATGGCAAAATATTAAGAGACAGAAAAAGAAAGTCTAAAGAGATAAGTGTAGCGGAGAAAAATAAAGGACATGAATAATGCAAGTGAAATAAATCCTTCAAAAAGACAACTTCTGGTAAGGTACAACATGGACAGAATGCCAACTTTACAATGATCTCAGTAAATGTTAATAATATCAGACATAATGCCAACTTTACAATGATCTCAGTAAATGTTAATAGTATCAGACATAATGCCAACTGTACAATGATCTCAGTAAATGTTAATAGTATCAGACATAACGTCAACTTTACAATGATCTCAGCAAATGTTAATAATATCAGACATAATTCCAACTGTACAATGATCTCAGTAAATGTTAATAATATCAGACATAACGTCAACTTTACAATGATCTCAGTAAATGTTAATAATATCAGACATAATGCCAACTTTACAATGATCTCAGTAAATGTTAATAGTATCAGACATAATGCCAACTTTACAATGATCTCAGTAAATGTTAATAGTATCAGACATAACGTCAACTTTACAATGATCTCAGTAAATGTTAATAATATCAGACATAATGCCAACTTTACAATGATCTCAGTAAATGTTAATAATATCAGACATAACGTCAACTTTACAAAGATCTCAGTAAATGTTAATAGTATCAGACATAATGCCAACTTTACAATGATCTCAGTAAATGTTAATAGTATCAGACATAATGCCAACTTTACAATGATCTCAGTAAATGTTAATAGTATCAGACATAATGCCAACTTTACAATGATCTCAGTAAATGTTAATAGTATCAGACATAATGCCAACTTTACAATGATCTCAGTAAATGTTAATAGTATCAGACATAACGTCAACTTTACAATGATCTCAGTAAATGTTAATAATATCAGACATAATGCCAACTTTACAATGATCTCAGTAAATGTTAATAGTATCAGACATAACGTCAACTTTACAATGATCTCAGTAAATGTTAATAATATCAGACATAATGCCAACTTTACAATGATCTCAGTAAATGTTAATAATATCAGACATAATGACAACTGTACAATGATCTCAGTAAATGTTAATAATATCAGACATAACGTCAACTTTACAATGATCTCAGTAAATGTTAATAATATCAGACATAATGCCAACTTTACAATGATCTCAGTAAATGTTAATAGTATCAGACATAACGTCAACTTTACAATGATTTCAGTAAATGTTAATAATATCAGACATAATGCCAACTTTACAATGATCTCAGTAAATGTTAATAATATCAGACATAACGTCAACTTTACAATGATCTCAGTAAATGTTAATAATATCAGACATAATGCCAACTTTACAATGATCTCAGTAAATGTTAATAGTATCAGACATAATGCCAACTTTACAATGATCTCAGTAAATGTTAATAATATCAGACATAATGCCAACTTTACAATGATCTCAGTAAATGTTAATAATATCAGACATAACGTCAACTTTACAATGATCTCAGTAAATGTTAATAATATCAGACATAATGCCAACTTTACAATGATCTCAGTAAATGTTAATAGTATCAGACATAATGCCAACTGTACAATGATCTCAGTAAATGTTAATAATATCAGACTTAAAGTCAACTTTACAATGATCTCAGTAAATGTTAATAGTATCAGACATAATGCCAACTGTACAATGATCTCAGTAAATGTTAATAGTATCAGACATAATGCCAACTGTACAATGATCTCAGTAAATGTTAATAATATCAGACATAACGTCAACTTTACAATGATCTCAGTAAATGTTAATAGTATCAGACATAATGCCAACTGTACAATGATCTCAGTAAATGTTAATAGTATCAGACATAATGCCAACTGTACAATGATCTCAGTAAATGTTAATAGTATCAGACATAATGCCAACTGTACAATGATCTCAGTAAATGTTAATAATATCAGACATAACGTCAACTTTACAATGATCTCAGTAAATGTTAATAATATCAGACATAATGCCAACTTTACAATGATCTCAGTAAATGTTAATAATATCAGACATAACGTCAACTTTACAATGATCTCAGTAAATGTTAATAGTATCAGACATAATGCCAACTGTACAATGATCTCAGTAAATGTTAATAATATCAGACATAACGTCAGCTTTACAATGATCTCAGTAAATGTTAATAATATCAGACATAATGCCAACTTTACAATGATCTCAGTAAATGTTAATAATATCAGACATAACGTCAACTTTACAATGATCTCAGTAAATGTTAATAGTATCAGACATAACGTCAACTTTACAATGATTTCAGTAAATGTTAATAGTATCAGACATAACGTCAACTTTACAATGATCTCAGTAAATGTTAATAATATCAGACATAACGTCAACTTTACAATGATCTCAGTAAATGTTAATAATATCAGACATAATGCCAACTTTACAATGATCTCAGTAAATGTTAATAGTATCAGACATAATGCCAACTTTACAATGATCTCAGTAAATGTTAATAATATCAGACATAATGCCAACTTTACAATGATCTCAGTAAATGTTAATAATATCAGACATAACGTCAACTTTACAATGATCTCAGTAAATGTTAATAGTATCAGACATAACGTCAACTTTACAATGATCTCAGTAAATGTTAATAGTATCAGACATAATGCCAACTGTACAATGATCTCAGTAAATGTTAATAATATCAGACATAACGTCAACTTTACAATGATCTCAGTAAATGTTAATAGTATCAGACATAATGCCAACTGTACAATGATCTCAGTAAATGTTAATAGTATCAGACATAATGCCAACTGTACAATGATCTCAGTAAATGTTAATAATATCAGACATAACGTCAACTTTACAATGATCTCAGTAAATGTTAATAATATCAGACATAATGCCAACTTTACAATGATCTCAGTAAATGTTAATAATATCAGACATAACGTCAACTTTACAATGATCTCAGTAAATGTTAATAGTATCAGACATAATGCCAACTGTACAATGATCTCAGTAAATGTTAATAATATCAGACATAACGTCAGCTTTACAATGATCTCAGTAAATGTTAATAATATCAGACATAATGCCAACTTTACAATGATCTCAGTAAATGTTAATAATATCAGACATAACGTCAACTTTACAATGATCTCAGTAAATGTTAATAGTATCAGACATAACGTCAACTTTACAATGATCTCAGTAAATGTTAATAGTATCAGACATAATGCCAACTTTACAATGATCTCAGTAAATGTTAATAGTATCAGACATAATGCCAACTTTACAATGATCTCAGTAAATGTTAATAATATCAGACATAATGCCAACTTTACAATGATCTCAGTAAATGTTAATAATATCAGACATAACGTCAGCTTTACAATGATCTCAGTAAATGTTAATAATATCAGACATAATGCCAACTTTACAATGATCTCAGTAAATGTTAATAGTATCAGACATAATGCCAACTGTACAATGATCTCAGTAAATGTTAATAATATCAGACATAACGTCAACTTTACAATGATCTCAGTAAATGTTAATAATATCAGACATAATGCCAACTTTACAATGATCTCAGTAAATGTTAATAATATCAGACATAATGCCAACTGTACAATGATCTCAGTAAATGTTAATAATATCAGACATAACGTCAACTTTACAATGATCTCAGTAAATGTTAATAGTATCAGACATAACGTCAACTTTACAATGATCTCAGTAAATGTTAATAATATCAGACATAATGCCAACTTTACAATGATCTCAGTAAATGTTAATAATATCAGACATAATGCCAACTTTACAATGATCTCAGTAAATGTTAATAGTATCAGACATAATGCCAACTTTACAATGATCTCAGTAAATGTTAATAATATCAGACATAATGCCAACTTTACAATGATCTCAGTAAATGTTAATAATATCAGACATAACGCCAACTTTACAATGATCTCAGTAAATGTTAATAGTATCAGACATAATGCCAATTTTACAATGATCTCAGTAAATGTTAATAATATCAGACATAATGTCAACTTTACAATGATCTCAGTAAATGTTAATAATATCAGACATAATGCCAACTTTACAATGATCTCAGTAAATGTTAATAATATCAGACATAATGCCAACTTTACAATGATCTCAGTAAATGTTAATAATATCAGACATAATGCCAACTTTACAATGATCTCAGTAAATGTTAATAATATCAGACATAATGCCAACTTTACAATGATCTCAGTAAATGTTAATAGTATCAGACATAATGCCAACTGTACAATGATCTCAGTAAATGTTAATAGTATCAGACATAATGCCAACTTTACAATGATCTCAGTAAATGTTAATAATATCAGACATAATGCCAACTTTACAATGATCTCAGTAAATGTTAATAATATCAGACATAATGCCAACTTTACAATGATCTCAGTAAATGTTAATAATATCAGACATAATGCCAACTTTACAATGATCTCAGTAAATGTTAATAATATCAGACATAATGCCAACTTTACAATGATCTCAGTAAATGTTAATAATATCAGACATAATGCCAACTTTACAATGATCTCAGTAAATGTTAATAATATCAGACATAATGCCAACTTTACAATGATCTCAGTAAATGTTAATAGTATCAGACATAATGCCAACTTTACAATGATCTCAGTAAATGTTAATAATATCAGACATAATGCCAACTTTACAATGATCTCAGTAAATGTTAATAGTATCAGACATAATGCCAACTTTACAATGATCTCAGTAAATGTTAATAGTATCAGACATAATGCCAACTTTACAATGATCTCAGTAAATGTTAATAATATCAGACATAATGCCAACTTTACAATGATCTCAGTAAATGTTAATAATATCAGACATAATGCCAACTTTACAATGATCTCAGTAAATGTTAATAATATCAGACATAATGCCAACTTTACAATGATCTCAGTAAATGTTAATAGTATCAGACATAATGCCAACTTTACAATGATCTCAGTAAATGTTAATAATATCAGACATAATGCCAACTTTACAATGATCTCAGTAAATGTTAATAATATCAGACATAATGCCAACTTTACAATGATCTCAGTAAATGTTAATAATATCAGACATAATGCCAACTTTACAATGATCTCAGTAAATGTTAATAGTATCAGACATAATGCCAACTTTACAATGATCTCAGTAAATGTTAATAGTATCAGACATAATGCCAACTTTACAATGATCTCAGTAAATGTTAATAATATCAGACATAATGCCAACTTTACAATGATCTCAGTAAATGTTAATAGTATCAGACATAATGCCAACTTTACAATGATCTCAGTAAATGTTAATAATATCAGACATAATGCCAACTTTACAATGATCTCAGTAAATGTTAATAATATCAGACATAATGCCAACTTTACAATGATCTCAGTAAATGTTAATAGTATCAGACATAATGCCAACTTTACAATGATCTCAGTAAATGTTAATAATATCAGACATAATGCCAACTTTACAATGATCTCAGTAAATGTTAATAATATCAGACATAATGCCAACTTTACAATGATCTCAGTAAATGTTAATAATATCAGACATAATGCCAACTTTACAATGATCTCAGTAAATGTTAATAATATCAGACATAATGCCAACTTTACAATGATCTCAGTAAATGTTAATAATATCAGACATAATGCCAACTTTACAATGATCTCAGTAAATGTTAATAATATCAGACATAATGCCAACTTTACAATGATCTCAGTAAATGTTAATAATATCAGACATAATGCCAACTTTACAATGATCTCAGTAAATGTTAATAGTATCAGACATAACGTCAACTTTACAATGATCTCAGTAAATGTTAATAATATCAGACATAATGCCAACTTTACAATGATCTCAGTAAATGTTAATAATATCAGACATAATGCCAACTTTACAATGATCTCAGTAAATGTTAATAGTATCAGACATAATGCCAACTTTACAATGATCTCAGTAAATGTTAATAATATCAGACATAATGCCAACTTTACAATGATCTCAGTAAATGTTAATAATATCAGACATAATGCCAACTTTACAATGATCTCAGTAAATGTTAATAGTATCAGACATAATGCCAACTTTACAATGATCTCAGTAAATGTTAATAGTATCAGACATAATGCCAACTTTACAATGATCTCAGTAAATGTTAATAGTATCAGACATAATGCCAACTTTACAATGATCTCAGTAAATGTTAATAATATCAGACATAATGCCAACTTTACAATGATCTCAGTAAATGTTAATAATATCAGACATAATGCCAACTTTACAATGATCTCAGTAAATGTTAATAGTATCAGACATAATGCCAACTTTACAATGATCTCAGTAAATGTTAATAATATCAGACATAATGCCAACTTTACAATGATCTCAGTAAATGTTAATAGTATCAGACATAATGCCAACTTTACAATGATCTCAGTAAATGTTAATAGTATCAGACATAATGCCAACTTTACAATGATCTCAGTAAATGTTAATAGTATCAGACATAATGCCAACTTTACAATGATCTCAGTAAATGTTAATAGTATCAGACATAATGCCAACTTTACAATGATCTCAGTAAATGTTAATAATATCAGACATAATGCCAACTTTACAATGATCTCAGTAAATGTTAATAGTATCAGACATAATGCCAACTTTACAATGATCTCAGTAAATGTTAATAGTATCAGACATAATGCCAACTTTACAATGATCTCAGTAAATGTTAATAATATCAGACATAATGCCAACTTTACAATGATCTCAGTAAATGTTAATAGTATCAGACATAATGCCAACTTTACAATGATCTCAGTAAATGTTAATAATATCAGACATAATGCCAACTTTACAATGATCTCAGTAAATGTTAATAATATCAGACATAATGCCAACTTTACAATGATCTCAGTAAATGTTAATAATATCAGACATAATGCCAACTTTACAATGATCTCAGTAAATGTTAATAATATCAGACATAATGCCAACTTTACAATGATCTCAGTAAATGTTAATAGTATCAGACATAATGCCAACTTTACAATGATCTCAGTAAATGTTAATAGTATCAGACATAATGCCAACTTTACAATGATCTCAGTAAATGTTAATAATATCAGACATAATGCCAACTTTACAATGATCTCAGTAAATGTTAATAATATCAGACATAATGCCAACTTTACAATGATCTCAGTAAATGTTAATAGTATCAGACATAATGCCAACTTTACAATGATCTCAGTAAATGTTAATAGTATCAGACATAATGCCAACTTTACAATGATCTCAGTAAATGTTAATAGTATCAGACATAATGCCAACTTTACAATGATCTCAGTAAATGTTAATAATATCAGACATAATGCCAACTTTACAATGATCTCAGTAAATGTTAATAATATCAGACATAATGCCAACTTTACAAAGATCTCAGTAAATGTTAATAATATCAGACATAATGCCAACTTTACAATGATCTCAGTAAATGTTAATAATATCAGACATAATGCCAACTTTACAATGATCTCAGTAAATGTTAATAGTATCAGACATAATGCCAACTTTACAATGATCTCAGTAAATGTTAATAATATCAGACATAATGCCAACTTTACAATGATCTCAGTAAATGTTAATAATATCAGACATAATGCCAACTTTACAATGATCTCAGTAAATGTTAATAGTATCAGACATAATGCCAACTTTACAATGATCTCAGTAAATGTTAATAATATCAGACATAATGCCAACTTTACAATGATCTCAG
This sequence comes from Protopterus annectens, assembly GCF_019279795.1. NCBI lineage: Eukaryota > Metazoa > Chordata > Ceratodontiformes > Protopteridae > Protopterus > Protopterus annectens. Next base: position 992,673,425 of record NC_056737.1, on the reverse strand, counting down.
TAAATGTTAATAATATCAGACATAATGCCAACTTTACAATGATCTCAGTAAATGTTAATAGTATCAGACATAATGCCAACTTTACAATGATCTCAGTAAATGTTAATAATATCAGACATAACGTCAACTTTACAATGATCTCAGTAAATGTTAATAATATCAGACATAATGCCAACTTTACAATGATCTCAGTAAATGTTAATAATATCAGACATAACGTCAACTTTACAATGATCTCAGTAAATGTTAATAATATCAGACATAATGCCAACTTTACAATGATCTCAGTAAATGTTAATAGTATCAGACATAATGCCAACTTTACAATGATCTCAGTAAATGTTAATAATATCAGACATAATGCCAACTTTACAATGATCTCAGTAAATGTTAATAGTATCAGACATAATGCCAACTGTACAATGATCTCAGTAAATGTTAATAGTATCAGACATAATGCCAACTTTACAATGATCTCAGTAAATGTTAATAATATCAGACATAATGCCAACTTTACAATGATCTCAGTAAATGTTAATAGTATCAGACATAATGCCAACTTTACAATGATCTCAGTAAATGTTAATAGTATCAGACATAATGCCAACTTTACAATGATCTCAGTAAATGTTAATAGTATCAGACATAATGCCAACTTTACAATGATCTCAGTAAATGTTAATAGTATCAGACATAATGCCAACTTTACAATGATCTCAGTAAATGTTAATAATATCAGACATAATGCCAACTTTACAATGATCTCAGTAAATGTTAATAGTATCAGACATAATGCCAACTGTACAATGATCTCAGTAAATGTTAATAGTATCAGACATAATGCCAACTTTACAATGATTTCAGTAAATGTTAATAATATCAGACATAATGCCAACTTTACAATGATCTCAGTAAATGTTAATAATATCAGACATAATGCCAACTTTACAATGATCTCAGTAAATGTTAATAGTATCAGACATAATGCCAACTTTACAATGATCTCAGTAAATGTTAATAGTATCAGACATAATGCCAACTTTACAATGATCTCAGTAAATGTTAATAGTATCAGACATAATGCCAACTTTACAATGATCTCAGTAAATGTTAATAGTATCAGACATAATGCCAACTTTACAATGATCTCAGTAAATGTTAATAGTATCAGACATAATGCCAACTGTACAATGATCTCAGTAAATGTTAATAATATCAGACATAATGCCAACTTTACAATGATCTCAGTAAATGTTAATAATATCAGACATAACGTCAACTTTACAATGATCTCAGTAAATGTTAATAATATCAGACATAATGCCAACTGTACAATGATCTCAGTGAATGTTAATAGTATCAGACATAACGTCAACTTTACAATGATCTCAGTAAATGTTAATAATATCAGACATAATGCCAACTTTACAATGATCTCAGTAAATGTTAATAATATCAGACATAACGTCAACTTTACAATGATCTCAGTAAATGTTAATAATATCAGACATAATGCCAACTGTACAATGATCTCAGTAAATGTTAATAGTATCAGACATAACGTCAACTTTACAATGATCTCAGTAAATGTTAATAATATCAGACATAATGCCAACTTTACAATGATCTCAGTAAATGTTAATAATATCAGACATAACGTCAACTTTACAATGATCTCAGTAAATGTTAATAGTATCAGACATAATGCCAACTTTACAATGATCTCAGTAAATGTTAATAATATCAGACATAATGCCAACTTTACAATGATCTCAGTAAATGTTAATAATATCAGACATAACGTCAACTTTACAATGATCTCAGTAAATGTTAATAATATCAGACATAATGCCAACTGTACAATGATCTCAGTAAATGTTAATAGTATCAGACATAATGCCAACTTTACAATGATCTCAGTAAATGTTAATAGTATCAGACATAATGCCAACTGTACAATGATCTCAGTAAATGTTAATAGTATCAGACATAATGCCAACTTTACAATGATCTCAGTAAATGTTAATAGTATCAGACATAACGTCAACTTTACAATGATCTCAGTAAATGTTAATAATATCAGACATAACGTCAACTTTACAATGATCTCAGTAAATGTTAATAGTATCAGACATAATGCCAACTGTACAATGATCTCAGTAAATGTTTATAGTATCAGACATAATGCCAACTGTACAATGATCTCAGTAAATGTTAATAGTATCAGACATAATGCCAACTTTACAATGATCTCAGTAAATGTTAATAGTATCAGACATAATGCCAACTGTACAATGATCTCAGTAAATGTTAATAATATCAGACATAACGTCAACTTTACAATGATCTCAGTAAATGTTAATAATATCAGACATAATGCCAACTTTACAATGATCTCAGTAAATGTTAATAATATCAGACATAACGTCAACTTTACAATGATCTCAGTAAATGTTAATAATATCAGACATAATGCCAACTGTACAATGATCTCAGTAAATGTTAATAATATCAGACATAACGTCAACTTTACAATGATCTCAGTAAATGTTAATAATATCAGACATAATGCCAACTTTACAATGATCTCAGTAAATGTTAATAATATCAGACTTAAAGTCAACTTTACAATGATCTCAGTAAATGTTAATAGTATCAGACATAATGCCAACTTTACAATGATCTCAGTAAATGTTAATAATATCAGACATAATGCCAACTTTACAATGATCTCAGTAAATGTTAATAATATCAGACATAACGTCAACTTTACAATGATCTCAGTAAATGTTAATAATATCAGACATAATGCCAACTGTACAATGATCTCAGTAAATGTTAATAGTATCAGACATAATGCCAACTTTACAATGATCTCAGTAAATGTTAATAGTATCAGACATAATGCCAACTGTACAATGATCTCAGTAAATGTTAATAGTATCAGACATAATGCCAACTTTACAATGATCTCAGTAAATGTTAATAGTATCAGACATAATGCCAACTTTACAATGATCTCAGTAAATGTTAATAATATCAGACATAACGTCAACTTTACAATGATCTCAGTAAATGTTAATAGTATCAGACATAATGCCAACTGTACAATGATCTCAGTAAATGTTTATAGTATCAGACATAATGCCAACTGTACAATGATCTCAGTAAATGTTAATAGTATCAGACATAATGCCAACTTTACAATGATCTCAGTAAATGTTAATAGTATCAGACATAATGCCAACTGTACAATGATCTCAGTAAATGTTAATAATATCAGACATAACGTCAACTTTACAATGATCTCAGTAAATGTTAATAATATCAGACATAATGCCAACTTTACAATGATCTCAGTAAATGTTAATAATATCAGACATAACGTCAACTTTACAATGATCTCAGTAAATGTTAATAATATCAGACATAATGCCAACTGTACAATGATCTCAGTAAATGTTAATAGTATCAGACATAACGTCAACTTTACAATGATCTCAGTAAATGTTAATAATATCAGACATAATGCCAACTTTACAATGATCTCAGTAAATGTTAATAGTATCAGACATAATGCCAACTGTACAATGATCTCAGTAAATGTTAATAGTATCAAAAATATAAGTAGAAGAACAGACATCCTAAACTGTTGTAGTAAATGTGATGTTGACATAATAATATTGGAAGATGTAAGATTTGTGATGCAAGTATAGAGATTATAAACAGAGAAATGTTAGAAGGAGATGCAATGTGGAACCCAGGAAAGGAGCTATGACCAAGTATAGATGTGCTTTGTAGAAAGTCATTGAAAATATTAAATATAATGTTGGCAATGATGGAAGATTAACTATTGTAGCTATCAGATGGCATAATAAGGGATATAGAATTATAGCACTGTATGCCTATGTCACAAGTTCAGAAAGGGAAACTTTATTTAATACAATTCTGAATTATGTAGTAATTGTTGTGAATATAATATTAAGAGGAGTTTTAAATGTGATGTGAGAGAAAAGAACATGTTTGAAGTTATGAAATGTGGCAATTTAAAGACTTGGAATCATTTTGGGCATATATTTATTTATCGTTTGTTTACCGGGAAAGTCCGGCTCGGAACAAAGCCAATTTTCAGCAGATGCCCATGGAGAAATGCTCCAAATACATTTCTTTGTAACATGGGAGGAATAAAAAGGAAAGTAAAAAGTCTTCAGAGTCGAGTGCCGCAAAAAGGCTTTATTTACAATAACACACGTTGAATGCTTTCGTCCACAGGTAATAGGATGCCTTCAGAACGATGTAAGTTGCAACAGACTGAATTTTTATACCTCTGTGTGGGAGCCTCAAATAATTAATGACATCATCAATGAATTAACTATTCAACCCTTCCCTGTGACAAACAAGTGTCAGCTTTTAAAACCTTTTAAAACTAGTCAATACAACATAAACAAACATTTTCATTTACAATAATGTGTTGGCAGTTCACAATTAATAACATAATGTAACTATAAAACCTCTCTAAAGCAAACCACTTTGTCTTTCAACTGTTTAAGCATTGTGAACAGAAGAAATCTTTTCAGACCATTGGTGAGTGCCTCATTCAAAATAGTAAGATGCCTTCAATCTAAGTAAGCTGGAGATGGAAACAAAGTCATTGAGTCTTAGGGGTTCATTGGCATTGGTTTTAAGTTGCCACTTCAAATCTAGGAATTCGAGGTAGTCATCCAGACGACCACCTCATTCCCCTAGTTGTGTCTGGTCAATAACATTGAATTTAAATGTATGTCCCGGGTTTCCTTTGACATGTTTGGCCAAGGCATTGTGTTCATCCCTCTTTTTAATGTCGTATTGATGCTCGTAGACTCTCTGCCTGAAGGTTCTCTTAGTTTTCCCAATATAGAAAGCACAGCAATCAGAGCAGAGAGCTAAATAAATCACTCCCCTAATGTTACACATAAATCTATTTTGGAAATTAATATTTCCAAAATGGGGCACTGTGATAAAGGGACCTTCCATCATGAACCTACAATAATTGCAGCTCCCACATCTAGCCATCTTCCCCATTTGTTTAGTGAAATTCGATCCTTCCAATAACAGCTTAAAGCAATAGGCTTTTTTATAGACTACTCTGGTTTTTGATCCGACTAACTCATGGTGTTCACTATCAACAGTAAAAATAGACCAGTTTCTTTCTACTATTTATTTCAGGCCATCAAATTGCTTAGTGAGGGGCAGCATCAACCCACTCTTGAAGCCCCCCAATTCGCCCAAATCACTACTTTCTCCATTTACAACTGCAGAATTGGTCCCTTGCCCCTTCCTTAGAACTGGAAAAAATTGTCCCGATGTCCTTTTCCTGGTTACCTTTGGAACATAGATTTCAAGGTAGACATTTCTACCTGAAAATCATCATCCCTGGACACCATCCTGGCAATCCTGACACACTGTCCTTTAACTACTGATTTATTCTGGTGTGTAGGGTGCATGCTGTCAAAAGGTAAATAAGAGTTGGAATAGCTGAGCTTTCGGTAAAAGTTAGAGTCAAATCCTTTCTTTAAAACATTCTTTTTAAGGGTAATGTCAAGAAAATGCACTGTGTCCCCCTGTACATCCATAGTGAAAGTAAGAAAATTGGTGGCAAAATGTAAGTAGTCAAAGAATACGTACAATTTTGACTCAGTGTCAACCCAAAATAGGATCATGTTGTCCAATAAGCGGTCATAAAATATCCAGCAATCTTTAAATTCAGAATTAAGCACATAGGTATTTTTCCATTGTGACAAGACTGTATTGCAAAAATGGAGGCACAGGCTGCCCCCATGGGCACACCTGTCTTCTGTCCGAAAATCTGCCCCTCAAATATTAAATAGTTGTTAGTTAATACTATGTCCATCAAGTCTCGGGGAATGTCTACCCTATTGCTTCCTAAATTTGTGTTGGTTCTAAGATATTCATGAAGCCATTCTAATCCAGTATCATGAGGTATAACTGAGAAAAGGTCCTGGACATCTATAGTTACAAATGGAAGTTCTTCCCAATATAAATCTTGGTGACCCTAGTTAAAAAATCCCATGATTCTTTAAGTAAGACTGGGTTCATGTCCAGTACCCTTTTGGTTTAAAAGTTGATGTACTTGGCTATACTGAAAGTCTTAGAAGCTTGAGCATCAACAATGGGATGCAAGGGGGGATCTTGTAAGGACTTATAGACTTTTGGAATTCCAAAAATCATAGGTAACTTTGGATTTGTCATGTGTAAAAATCTGTGATCCTTATGGTAAGCTGGTTGTTCAAAAGTATTTTCTCTAAGGCTAAGTCTATTTTTCGATATGTAATGTTCACCTCATTGATTGAGGTTTCATTGTAAGTGTCTGAATATAAGAGATTAAACATCTTGTTATTATATTCATTTCTATCCATGATTACCAGCCCACCCCCTTTATCAGGTTTCATTACTCTAATTTGTTTGTTTTTGATAATTTCCTTGAGGAGGGTGGATTCTGTTTCACTTAAATTTCTTTCTCCTATGTTAACCCTTTTGCTTCTTATAAATTCTCTAAGATGAATTTGCATAGTTTTTCAAACATAAGCACAGTGGGGTGAAGTGGTGGATTGAATGTGCTGGGTCTCTTCAAAAAGGTAGTTTCATTAGTACTTTTAGTATCACTGTTCTTAAAAAAGAAAGCTAGGTTAATTATCCTAACAAACAGTTTGAGCTGTAGCAAAACTTCCTCAATTTTGATGTTTGATGAGGGTAAAAATGTCAGGCCCCTTTCAAATAGGTTGGCCAAGGTTGCATTCACCTCCAAGCTACTGTAATTAAAAATTCTAAAGTCACCAAGGTCATTCATAATGATCAAATTAGTATCTAGTTCCATCGCCTGTTCTGATTCCCCCTTCTCTGGCCATTCGACCATGCTCCACCACTCTGTCTCCCCCTCCCCCGATGGTATGTTGTCGTATACCCCCCATTCCACTGTCATCCCTTGATTTATATTGTTCTGATTCCTGTCCCGCAGTCTCTGAGAGCGTCTCAGTGAGGGGGGGGTCCAAGAAGGGCAATCTTGTCCACTAAAGCTGATGTTCTGTTCCTCAAATTGTACATTAACATTGTTGAATACTGTTTGACTATTGACCATGTTAGAATTTCTGTTTCCTGTAATAGGGGGTGGTGGGTATGCAGTCCCCTTTTGGTACTCTAAACAGTCCTTCTCAAGTTGTTCCATTTTTTTTAAGCATGCCAACATCAATTTCAATATCATTAAAATCAGCCTGTCTACTTTCAAAAAGCAAGTCGCTTTTGATGTTTTCATTAACAGTCTCAATATTACACAAGATACTATTCATTTGTCTTTCATAGTCTCGCAATAACACTTACAAAAGTTCACACCCATGCTGTTGAAAAGTGCTAAAAGTTTATTTGTGTAAAGCAGAGTCTTTAATCAAACCTGTGGGATATTTCCATAGAAGGAGACCTTTGGGAACCCTTTTCAAGCATAAACACTCCCTTGGGTACCTTGCCTCGAGTTGTAACAATGCTCACTGGAGAGGTTTCTTGCAGTTTTAAAATGTCTCCATTTTAGTTTATTCTGAACACTATTTTTCCTAAACTCTTGGCAAATAGCTGAATTTTCATAGTGTACTCAAAATTATCTTTGAATATGCAGCTCTGGAAGCATACATGGGTAAAGCCCTGATTACAACCCAGGTGACCTGAGTTTGATTAGCTTCTTGGGTGACTGTTGGAGTGGCAGGGAGGGATGGGTGTGCTCATCCTGTGTTGGAGAATGGTAAGTAGGCATCTTCAAATAACAATCCATTGTGGAGGCTAGGGATATCACTTGAGGAGGCGTGGTAAGTGGAGTCCAGTAGGGCTTGACTGATTTTCTGTAGGGGTTGGGTAATATGCTGTGGAAACCATATTGCATGCCCTCTCCAGGACTGTGCCATACTGCCACAAAAAGAAGAGTAGAGTAACAGGGTAAGCAAAAAAGTAAGACCCCTTGGACAGAAGCTCAGATATGCCAAGTCCCTTTGCCTGTGATCTGTGACTGCCCAAAGTGATTACTGGAACAAATCCAGGGAGGCATGGAATACCTGGTTGAACTGGCACAAATGTGGCATGCTGGTCAGGCTGGTAATAATGAAGTAAGGGTGGGAGGAAAGGAAAAATAATTGTATTTATTTATTTAACATTTGTTTACCAGGAAAGTCTGACTTGGAACAAAGCCAATTTTCAGTGGAGGCCCGGAGAGAAACACTCTAGATGCATGTCTTTGAAATATGGGACAAAATTGGACCACCCAGAGGAAACCCACACAAACATAAGGTGGATATGCAGACTCCATGCAGAAGGCACCCCAGCCGGGAATTGAACCAGAAAGCCTCTTCTTGTGAGCTGACAATGCTACCGCTGCACCACAGAATAATATATAATGTAATATAATAATTGTTTTAGAATATAGAATTTGCATTTCTCCTTGCCTAGGATTATGGCAGAAGAGTCTTCAAAGATCAGTCTAATTGCTGAGTTATTATATGGTTAAATATATAAATCTTGGTGCAAAAGCTGAGGATGTTAAAACCTGTAGTGTCGGACTACCTTTTGACAAATACTGGGCAAGTATTTAGTAATCAAGAATAAAACACTGCAAGTTTTAACATATAAGGTGAAGTTTGTATGCATTATATGTACATTTTGTTTCACATTTTTCATAACCAGGGTTGTGTCAAAAGTTCACATACATATATGGATCTCCTTCATCTTGACCCTTCCTGGATAGAGCTCAGTGATTTTCCCTTGCGGACTGCAATCTTAAATCTCTTATTGTTACTTACAACACAGTATCTTTATTAAATGAATTGATGACTCAACCATAAAATCGACTCCAATATCTTGGAAATAAGTATTTATTTCTCCCTTATAGAAAACAGAAAAAGTCCACAGTCTTACACAGTCATAGAGACCTATTTCAGTATTAAATGCAGCTTGTACACTTTTCGACGATATTGTAGTTGAGGGCCTCACCAGTTCCTTTCGCGCAGAAGTGGGCGTGTCACAAATTGAGTGACAACCCGGTCTGCATATTACTTGGAGTTTTCAACAAACTGGCAATAGATTATATATATATATATATATATATATATATATATATATATATATATATATATATTTTTTTTTTTTTACATTTTAGGTCGATTAAAACTTGCTGTTATACACAATATGTGCATATCAAAGTTCAGTCATGCTACAACACCCTGTAATACTTAAAGACTTAACCCCACAACTGAGTGAAAGAAAAAAGAAGCGGTTACACTTCCATTACGATTGCATGCTGTACTGACAGCACATAACCGTTCAAAGTGTCAATATGAGATTTTGGTGACTGTTTGACTATTAAAAGCACTGTGACAACGGAAACACTTTAGTATAAATAAGAAGCTATTACATGTTGTATTAAATCCATAATTTTAGCAGTTGGCAGTCTTCTTAAGAAACTGAAATACTCCAAGGTCGAGAAAGTGTTTTTTTTTGTTTTGTTTTTAAATGTCGGTTCACGCCATACCGGTAATTTACTTTCCGTTTACTGTTATATTTACTATCCTATTACAACGTCAAGTGCACTTTTTTATTTTTTTTCTTCAGTTGTACATTATTGGGAGGGAATGCATATTCATGAATGACATATCACGGGGTGGGTTTTGGGCGTGGCTTGCTACTGCACATCTGGTGTGTGTGTGTATATATATATATATATATATATATATATATATATATATATATATATATATATATATATATATATATATCTATATATATATATATATATATATATATATATATATATATTTATATATATCAGTGGCACAAAATGTAGCACATTTGCCTTTGGTGTAGAAAGCTGGGAGTTCTATTCTGACAGCAGGTAGGTTGATCACTGCCACTGCAACGCACTCTTAAATATGTCATCCTTCAGATGAGATGTTAAACTGAGGCCTCGTCTGCCTGAGTTGGTGGATGTAAAAGATCCCAAGATGAAAAAAGTAGGGATCCTTTATTTATGTACAAAAATAATTATTATTTAAAACATTTACTTATTTACAAATATTCACAAATGTACAAATATATAGATATACAAATCTGTTTACACAAGCATACTAAATTTTCATCCCTATAGATCCGCATTCCTTTTTTCATAGCCACCATCTAATTTCACTAAATATTTTGGTAAAATCCATTTACCATTAAACATAATTTAATGTATTCATTCATTCCATATAACATTCCTTTTCAAATATTTTTGGCAACAAATATATACACGCGCTAATTATGCTGCTTTTCCGTCAGCACTAAATTTATCAAATAAGTCAAACAAGTTTTTTTTTCAGAATGATAATTTATAAGCTATCAAGAAAAGCAGGTTTGTTTTATTTTTTTCTTTTGTTTTCCTCCATTTAATTTTACATACATTTTATTCCTAAATGTTAGACCTAACAAAGACATTTCATTCACTGTAAAATATATATCCCCTATCTTTACTACATCACCTAAACATTTAGTTCTCTCTTTATTTAAAACAATCCTTATCATCTCTAGACACTCATTTCTGCAAATTTGTACCTCTTTTATCCAAATTTAGTCTTTTTATGCAATTATTATAATGTCATCTGCATGTGTTAACAAAACTGGAATTCTTAACCCTTTAGGTGTTGTATACTCCACCTCCTTCATTTTGTAATTTATTTCACATACCATCACATTCATAACTAATGCAAAGAGTATACAAACCATTGGACATCCCTGTCTTACAGCACTCTTTGTATGTAACTCTTGGCTTAACCAGCTATTTACAAGTATTTTTACTTTATTATTACTATTTTATTTATTTATTTTATTTTAACATTTGTTAACCAGGAAAGTCTGACTTGGAACAAAGCCAATTTTCAGGGGAGGCCTGGGAAGAAATGCTTCAGATGCATGTCTTTGCAATGTGGGAGGAAACTGGAACACCTGGAGAAAACCCACACACATGCAGGGAGGACATGCAGACTGCACACAGAGGGCACTCCAGCCAAGGATCGAACCAGAGAACCTCTTGCTGTGAGATGACAATGCTACCGCTGCACTACTGTGCCATGTTGACATATGTAATTTCCTGATTTTCTCATATATATTATATTCTCTCATTATTACCAATAATATTTTATGTCCAGTTGTGTTAAATGCCTTATTAAGGTCTTTTATCATGATTTTCTCCTCTTCTTTTCTATTCATAATATCCACAGTTTCTATAACTATCACTGTTAATTCTTGACAACCATTCCCCTTTATACTATATACTATCTTTCATATTTTTCATTTCAGTTTTAAATCTCTTTTGTAATATTTTCATAATAAAGATCTTATAATCATTATTTCAATAGTATCAGTTTCCCTTTTTTAATTGTCTTCTATCTTTCTTTTACCATATGAATTTAAATATTCCACTGTATAAATATTTAAACATAAAACCTTAATTTAACCATTCATTCAAAATGTTTAATTTTTTGCCAGTCCCTTAAATTTTTATACATTTCCTACCCTATTCCATCAAGTCCTGCAACCAAATCTATATTTCGAAAGAAATCCTCTTTTCCAACTCTTCATTCTCTTTTTCTGTTAACTTTTTATTTTCACATTTCCACTATCTTCTTTTTTCTTTAAACAAGTTTGTGCATGTTGTACTATACTAATCATAATATTTTTCCTGAGTTCTTTTTATTCCACCTTTTACATTTTTTTATTTCTCTCATTACACTATTGTATTCCATTACTAATCAGGTTAAGTAACTCAATACGTCTCTTTTTTCTTGTAGAAATATCTTTGCTTATATAACAGTTCTTGCATTTTTCTTTTATTTCTTTCATATAATTCTTTTTCTGTGTCAATGTACTTTCTGTCATTATGTTCTAAATCTTCCAAAGCATTATTATATGTTCTTTTATATTTTCTTTCTATACTTTTCTCACATCACATTGCCATTATAAGAAATATTTTTTATATTTTTCCTTAAATGTCGTCCACCAGTCAGACCAATTTTTATAAAATGTTATCATAGTAATACAATCTTTCCATAAGTGCATCACTAATCTCTCCGTTCTTCATTCCATGCTCTCATTTATCCTTTTTATTCCTTTGCATATTTTTTATATATTCCTAGTTTTCCTTTACCTCTAGCCATACTGCATGAAGATCAGAATATCCTGTTTCAATTACATACCCTCCTCCTGTAAGTAAACCTTCCGATGCTATAAAGTAATCTATTTTAGTTCTATGCATACCCATATTGTAAGTCCATGAATTTTTGTCCCAAAGTTTTAACTTACCGCATCCTATAACTTCTAACAGTTTTCTTGTATCATGTTGTTTCTTTTCATGTTTGCCTCTTAAATCACAAAGTCTCCTGTTTTTATAATATTCGCATTTAACACTACATAGTCTAAAATCGGATGAAATAAGCTTTCCATTTCTTTGCAATTAGTATTAGCATCCATCCATCCATCCTCAACTCCTTTTCCCATTTTGCACATGCATGTAATCTTATGTTGTTGTGTCTTTCGGCTTATCCCGGTTAGGGGTTGCCACAGCGGAACTCCGGTCCACTAATGTTTGGTAGTGGATTTTTACGTGCCGAGTTACCAGCCCTGATGCACAACCTTCAATGAAGGCACGCCCATTCACGCATGCCTCCACACAGAAGATGCTCTAGCTGAGAGTCGAATGCGACAACATCTTGCTGTGAGGCGACAACGCTACCGCAGCACCACTACTGCAGATATGCATGTAATCTTATAATTCTATATATTTGTTCTTTCCATTTTAAATCTACAATGGTTAATCTTCCCATTTTTGCTAAAGTTACATCTAATATCCTTATTGTATTTCTACAGAATATAGCTACTCCAGAACACCTCTCATTTCCCAAATTCCAGATTATCTTTCCTCCCATAGTTTCTCTGTAATCTTTCTTCAGTTGTTAAAAATATTGTGTCTTCTAAAATGATTACATGTATTTCACATGTATTACACCACTTCAAACTTCCTGTTCTTCTTAATATATTCTTAATATTATTCACATTTACATAAAGCACTCCAATTTTTTCATTTTCCCTTTGATTCATGGTTTCATAACTTCATAACTAATTAGTAGGCTAGCTTTCTTGATAGGGCATGCTAAGCCTAGTCAATATTCTTTCCAAAGGTGAGAATAAAACACCGTACCTTGTGACTGGAACTCAAACATCTTAACCATTATACTAACCCCAGTAATTAGCTGCATGTATTCTTTTTCATCCATTTCCTTTCTTGTTTCTGTTTTACTCATCCCTTTATTTTTTTCTGCCTTTTACCCTTTTACTAATAGAATTCTTTTTTATTTTACTACTTTCCAATGCATGTCTTCTTCATCACTTATTTCAGTACCTTTTTCTATATCCTCTTTATTTTTTCTCATCTATTTTTCTCTATTTCTACCTCTTGTAAAATGTCTTCTCTTACTTCATGTTCTTCTCTTTCTTTTTCTAACTCCTACTTTCATTTTTACAATCCATCCATCAAGTCCAATTGTGTTACATTTATAGCATTTCAATTCACATTTTTTGCATCATATCCTACTTCCTAACAAATAATTTTCTTTTACCACAGTTACTTATCAAATGTCCTTCTTTTGCACAAAAAATATGCTGTGGGTTGTCCCCAGTATTTTGTGACACCCCTATTTCCATCCACATTTATCATGCCTGATATATGTATACTTTTTTCTTTTTCTGTTTTTAACACAATATTACAATGCTAGCCATCAGTGTATAAACCCCTTTCGCCATAAACTTTTGCAATGTCGAGTACTTCTTTATATAAAGTTTCCAAAAGTCCTTTCAAAGTCTTTCCTTCTACCTTTGTTTGAAATTGTACATGAATTTTCTTTTTTCTTTCACAGTTAAATGCTTTTATCCTATAAAGATTTCATGAGTTACAGTCTTTCTTTTTTCATATTCTCCAAGAAAGTTTTCCACTGAAAAAAACAGTCTCAAATATAATGTCACAAAATATCTCTTTGTTGATAAGAATAAATGCTGTTACCTCATGTGCTTTTAATTCCAAAGAAGCTGTTAAATTGCCCACACTTCATACTTGTTCATAGGTTCATAGGTTCATACTAGGCTATCTGCCCTAGGGCATTTATAAGCCTAGCCAGAGTGTGTTTGGCTTTCGCCACCCATTTTAAATTAATTTTGCTATGCCCTTTTTCAAGGTTAGTATACTGTGCCTCTGTCTAACAGTGACACAGAAGTGATACCCAGGGTAAACCTACGATCTCCCATCCACTCATCAAGATTCCTCTTGAAGAGAGTCAATGAGGGACTCTGCCTAACCTGGACTGGGATTTTATTCCAGAGTAAAGGGAGCCTCTGGGTTATGAATCTGTCCCTCCAGCATGTCCTATTTATTTCAGTGCTGAGGTTCAAGTCTCTCGAGCACGTAGCTCAATGGGATTTGGATTTTCTGAGGTGCAGCATGTCCATTAATTCTGGGTTGGACATGGCTTTATATGTCTGGCACAGATAGCCTCTGAGCAGGCAGTATGCCACTGAGTAGAGCTGGAGTTTCTTTAACCGGGCAGCATATGGCATCTGTTTGAGCCCTATGATCCTCTTGGTGAGGTACTTTTGGGGTCTTTCCAGTTACTGCAGGTGTCTGGTAAGGTACATCCCAAAAGGGGCATTGTACTCAATTATGGGCCTGATGAGGGATGAGTAAAGAGGCACGATGACCTCCCCTGATCTAGATGTGAATCCCTTCATGATTAGGTGGGCTGTATAAAATGTTTTTCTAACCACTTTGGCCACATGGTTGTCAAATGAGAGATTGCTATCAACTTGGGTCCCCAGGTCCCTAATGACTTCTTCTGTACTTAATGGATTACCACCTATGTGGTAATTTGTGGGCACTTTGTTTTTGCCAAAGGGGATGACTATACACTTTTTGGCGTTTAGCTTGAGGCCATGGCTCTGGCACCAGTTGTCTGTTTCTATGAGGCCCTTTTGGAGGATGCTTGTGTCGGCTGGAGAGTCGATTATGGCGCCCAGTTTGCAGTCATCTGCGAACTTAGTCAGCCACAGTCCTTCCGTGTTGGCCTGTACCTCTGAGAAATATATACCGAACAAGAGAGGTACCAGGACCGAGCCTTGGGGGAATGCCACTTGTAACTGGTTTGGAGTCTGACATGGCTCCAGCAATTCTAACCATGCGGGTTCTGTCCTTGAGCCAGTTTGCAACCCATCTAGTGACATAGGGGTTTATATTTAAGCTGGTGAGCTTATCTATAATGCCCGAGTGGGGTATTGTATCGAAGGCTTTTGCGAGGTCCAGATAGGCTGTGTGGACCACCTTCCCCTCGTCAGTGGCCTTGGTGACTGTTTCAAAGAAATCAACCAGGTTTAAGAGGCAGGATCTGCCCTTAACAAAGCCGAACTGGGTAGGATCCAGTGTCTGTAGGTCCCCAATATCTTTATTTATGAGGTCCATAATGATCCTTTCCATAGCTTTGCAGACCAAGCTAGTCAGGCTTATGGGGTGATAGTTTCCAGGATCCGTTGAGGCACCACCTTTGTGGAGAGGGACCACTGTTGCTGTACGCCACTCTTTGGGTACATATCCTGTAGTAAGCCTGAGATTGAACAGTAGTTTTATGTTTGGGTTTAGCTCTTTTTGGAGTTCATGTAGGACGCAGCCCGGGACACCGTCTGGTCCCATTGATGCTGTGTTTTTTGCTTTGGAGAGGGCAGCTCTTATCTGAGCATCTGAGATGTCAGGGGGGCAGCACTCTGCTGGGATAAATATTTGCCCTTTTGGTTGGGGGGGGGGATTTGCGCTGAACCTGTCAGCTAGGATGTTGGCAATGTCTGTGGGTTCGGTGTATTTTTTGTCATTTTGGACTAATTCTGAGCATATCTGGGAATTCCCACCCAGGTTCCTAACATAACTAAAGAAAGCCTTGTGATTATCCTTAGTGTCCTGTGCAATTTTTCTCTCGAAGCTGGCCTTAGACGATTTTATGAGTGCCCGTAGTTTTTTGCTAATACTGATCAGAGATGCCTTCCCTTTTTGGGATTTTGCTCTATCATGTAGTAGCTTTCTCCTTCTATTGTATAGTTTGTTTATGGCTGGGGTCCACCAGATAGGACGTCTGCCTTTGGAGGATTGGGTCTTGGTTTTATTTGGGATTGCATGATCCATGCATTCCTGAAGGTGTTCATAGAATGCGTTTATAAAGGATTCTGCGGTCTGGGCCATATTTTTCACAGGCCCGGGGGCTTTGAAGGATTCCACCTCGGTTTTGAGGAGTGTGAAATTTGCTTTAGAGAAGTTTTTCACTGTGGTTTTCAGGGTAGGGGGTGGAGTCAGGATGTGAATATCCAGTGAGATTAGTTTATGGTCTGATCTTACCAGTGAGGGATACACTTCTGGTCTGGAGCATAGAGTCCCCATGTTGGTGATGATCAGGTTCAGTATGGTTTCCCCTCTTGTGGGAGTGGCAACAAGTTGTTCCATAGCATTTGAGTTTATAAATTCTAGGAACCTTTGGGCTAGGGTGTTGGAGCTAGAGTAATGCTCCCAGTCTATGTTTGGGTAGTTGAAGTCACCCAATATAATGGTGTTTGGAGAGACCTTCATATTTTCCAGTGTTCTCAGGAAGGCCGAGTGGGGTTCCTGGGTTTGGGAGGGTGGTCTGTAGCAGGCTATAAACTGGAAGGCAGTTTTACCCACTGTTAGTTGCACATGGATAGTCTCTGATGCTTCGTGCTGTGCCACCAACCTGGAGGTGTGGGTATCTTTGATGAATATTGATACTCCCCCTCCTTTTGTAGTACGGTCCAAGTTTTGGGGCTGAAAAGCATGGTATGAGGTATAACCATTGTCCACTTCTTTGTCTTCTTTACTTTGAATCCTTGGCACATGCTTAAATTTTTCATTTTCATCTGCCTTCTTTCTGCTACTCTATTATTACCTTCTTTTACTTTCTTTGCATATGTTTTCTTTTTCATCTCCCCACTATTCTTTAGGATTGCATCTGCATCCTTCTTTTGTATTTTCTCAATTATGTCCCCCTCAGGAAACATCACCTTTATTTTCTGGCTCACTCTGCACCAGCATTTCTTTAGATAAGTCATCCCACAACTCTCCTGACTGGAGGGTTGCAATTATACATCCATTATTTGCTAACTCATTTCCATCAAACAGATTTCTTTGAAACATCTCCTCAAAATCCTGCACATATTCTCCAGTATTAATATTTGCTTTCTCCTCCATTTGTCTCGCCACTCCATTATAACCTTCTTTGACTATCATCTTCCTGGTTTTTCTGGGCTGCCTCTGCTCCTGGAGTGGAAATGGGAAGTGCTCCTGCAAACTGTGTCCCACTCACCACAATGATGAGTTTGGAAAGTTCCCCAATGCCGGGGCCAATTTTCCCCTAGTTATATAAATGCCACCTTAAGTTTTCTCTGAAAAGTGGTTATTAATTTAGTGGGGCTAACCTGGTCAACAAAGAATAAATAAAATATATGGCGAGCCTCAGTGCTTTTTACCTATTCATGTGTCCAGCCATTATGTTCAACTAGCAGCTCCTTTTCATGGCTGCAGGACAGACCCATGACCAGATCATGTTAGATCACCTCATGGGCAGATAAAAGGAAGAGTAGCTGAGTTAAACACTGAAAGTGCACAGCACCAGTGGTAGTCATCATGAATTCACATGCATAGATGGAATAAAATGACACTGACAATGTGGATGTAATGTACAGATATATATATATATATATATATATATATATATATATATATATATATATATATATATATATATATATATATATATATATGCATTAAAGATTTTCATGAAGGGAAAATCTCATAGGTGGCTAAAGGTGGAATATAAATTTCACTATAGCAATAAAAAAGACAGAGACAGACAAGAAAATGCAAAGGAAGTTGCCCAAAAGAAACAAAAAGAAACAGGAGTGGGATGATAATACTTGAATGTAGAATAATGTGAACATTAGACATCAGAAGTTGGATTTGGTAAGGTAACATGATGTGCCAATCTTTATCAGTCCTAATTCCATCAGAGTGTGAGCAATGGATCTGTACTATAATGTGAATGTCATTGAAAAAGGAAAAAATACATTACCTTAGATGAGGTGACCCATCAAGTCCATCTCCATGCCAGTAAATCCTCATGACCCAAGCAAAGGCAGCCAATAAGGCATTCAGACTAAAAGGGGTCATAAAACACACATATCAGAGAAATGTAATACATGTGCAGACTGATAGCAAAAGAAGAAAGATAAGCTCTCCCCCCAAAGGAATCAAGCCCATGCCTTTCCTAGAATATTTTCTATAGTGGTGCATTAGCAAAGGGACCCACTGAAGCAGTCAGACTAAAAAGGGAGATTGAAAACGCATATCAGAGTAATGGGGCATATTTACATTACCCAGGAGGTTCAAACACCAACCTATCACATTGACACAGCAGACGTTATTTCATGAGTACACTGAGACATCAAAGCACTTAAAATAAAAGTATTAGCTTAACTGCATTTCAGATTGGCATGGTAGTAAGCAGTGATTCTGGGCTCACCTGCATGACTGATGGTAAGATCATAGCATGTGATAAGGACTTTTCTTCATTTTTCCATAAGATTAGAAGTGCCATTTCTCATGGTTATATATATTGGCATTGGTGTTGCTCTCTACCAAATGTTACACAACATATGACCAGAGAAAGATTTTTTTATAAGTCCTCTGTGAGCATGTGTGCTGTTATGTTTATGTATTTTTGACTAGATTATAGGTTAGAAATTGGAGTACAGGACCGAGAATGGGGAAGCAAACTAAGTGTAGTAAACAGGGTTAGCCACAAAGGAATGAGCAAGTTGGAGGGGAGTAGGAGTGTATCTCTCTACTTCTTAGCGCAATAATCCAAGAAAATTGCAGTCATAATTACTCAATGATTTGTCCGAAAACTACACTTTTTATGATGAACAATTGGAGCCAATCATGTGTACATTAGTCTAATAGCTGGGAGTTCAGAGGTATGGTTGGGAGTACTTTTTGTGGGACAGCTGCCTTTTTATTTATTTATTTGTTTGTGCATGTGTGTGCCTTCTGTGGAAAGTTGGGTGCCGGGCTGGCAGCTCGATGCCGTAAAACTCCTCTGCCAATCATGAGCGGACAAGAAATCCGCTGGGGTGACCCCTAACCGGGAAAAGCTGAAAGAAGAAGAAGAAGATTTGTTTGTTTGTTTATTTACTTATTTGTTTGTTTGTTTGCTTATTTTTGAGAAGAGAAAGTCAGGGCAGTAAGAGGAGAAGGTTAAATAGCAGGGAAGGACACACATGACTGACAAGGTGTGGGTAACAGTGAGGGAGAGGAGGAACACAGCAATGAAGAAGACATCAGGCAGACAGAGGGAAGACAATGGTGAGGGGGGGTGTACAGCATACAGGGGTGGGCATAGATATAAAAGGGAGAGGAGCACTAGGTTGAGGGATGAGTGGATGTTCAAAGATAAAGTCTCTGCCAGACAAAACCCAGTGGGAATTTACGTATCACCTTGGGAACCATCACCACTGGGTCTTACCTTAGAAGGTGGAGTCAGCACTATGCAGGGATGTGACTCAGTGAGCATCAACTCCATACAACTTAACAGGATGTGACTCAGTGAGCATGGACTCCATACACCTGAACGGGATATGACTCAGTGAGTTTCAACTCCATGCATCTGATCGGGATGTGACTCAGTGAGTGTCGACTCTATACTGCTGATCAGGATGTGACTCAGTGAGTGTGGACTCCATACATCTGATTGGGATGTGACTCAGTGAGTGTTGACTCCATACTGCTGATTGGGATGTGACTCAGTGAGTGTGAACTCCATACATCTGATTGGGATGTGACTCAGTGAGTGTTGACTCCATACATCTGATCGGGATGTGACTCAGTGAGTGTGGACTCCATACATCTGATTGGGATGTGACTCAGTGAGTGTTGACTCCATACATCTGATCGGGATGTGACTCAGTGAGTGTGGACTCCATACATTTGATTGGGATGTGACTCAGTGAGTGTTGACTCCATACATCTGATCGGGATGTGACTCAGTGAGTGTGGACTCCATACATCTGACTGGGATGTGACTCAGTGAGTGTTGACTCCATACATCTGATCGGGATGTGACTCAGTGAGTGTGGACTCCATACATCTGATTGGGATGTGACTCAGTGAGTGTTGACTCCATACATCTGATTGGGATGTGATTCAGTGAGTGTGGACTCCATACATCTGATCGAGATGTGACTCAGTGAGTGTGGACTCCATACATCTGATTGGGATGTGACTCAGTGAGTGTCAACTCTATACTGCTGATCAGGATGTGACTCAGTGAGTGTGGACTCCATACATCTGATCGGGATGTGACTCAATGAGTGTTGACTCCATACTGCTGATTGGGATGAGACTCAGTGAGTTTGAACTCCATACATCTGATCGGGATGTGACTCAGTGAGTGTTGACTCCATACTGCTGATCGAGATGTGAATCAGTGAGTGTGAACTCCATACATCTGATCGGGATGTGACTCAGTGAGTGTGAACTCCATAGATCTGATCGGGATGTGACTCAGTGAGTATGGACTCCATACATCTGATTGGGATGTGACTCAATGTCAACTCCATACTGTAATGTGGGCATCCAAACTCCTGATTATTATTATCTCCCTCACAAGGTCTGCCAGCTCCTGTGGGTGGCAAAAGTAATACTTTCACTTGCACTGCTATCAGTGGGTACTGTTTTTCCACCCTCCACTGTAGGGTTACCTGACATAGGTGGTGAAGGCAAGGCAGGAGGTGTGGAGGCAACTGTAGCAGGCTGGGACAAAGATCTCCTGGGTACCTGTAATAATTCTGGTTGCAATGACAATGCTGCTACCACCTGTGGGGGAACAGCATGCTTTGCTGGTGGGTTAGGTATGGTTTGCTATGCTGCTGCATATAATAGGAACAGAACTGGAGAGAAAAATAATTAAACTTTTAAAAGAGAAAGAAGATCAACAAAGAAGGTGGGGGGGAGGAAAACAGAAAAGCAATGAATATTGCATTCTTAACTGTGTTGATATTGGTACAGTAAAACATAATAACCTTTTAATAGTAGTACGTACACATGAATGTCGTCATCCTGTTTGTTTTGATTATAACATATGGGGGGAGGGCTAAGCAAAAGCCATCCTCACATGCAGTCTGATATAAAAGGATACCAACTGCCGGTGTTATTAACAAGGACGCATGTCATGCTTGTGGCAGTGATGCTGTCTGAGTTCTGGCAGTAATACAGCTGTATATATCCATAATAATCAGGCTTATCACACAAAAAATATATCCATCTCAGGTGAGAGACAAATACTTGTGCAGCAGACTGTGAAATGCCCAGCAATCTACTACTTATGGATATTACAGACATGGACCTTGCAGTGGTGCATTGAAATTTGTGGGATGACAAATATACTCTGCCAAGACAGCTCAGAGCCATCCTAGCCCTCTCAATACACATAGATTTAACACAGCAAGTCATTTAGTCACCCACATAGAAGGAGGCATGCAGAAGCACACTTCTAACATTGCACAGTCATACCAATTCCCTTAAGGTATGCCAGTACCGACAGATGCAGTATGACTGCATAAAAGTTATACAGACTTATTTTTATTGGCAACAACTATTATTGTGTAAGCAGAGACATTTTTCATAACAGCATGTATACTTACCCTGGAACTTTCTTGGGCATTATGGTCTGATCCTCTGCAGTTTCTTGATCCTTTCAGCCTCTGCAGGGCTACAGGCATAATCAGGACATAATGAGAATCTGAATGGTGGCTTGCAGTGGCAGGTTACTTGTTCAGTTGAAAGACGATATACTTAGAGTACTGAAGTGGTGACTGCGCTCTAACTTCAGCCTCCCTTTAGCCAAGAATGTCAGGCTTACAATGGTGGTGTCAGTGTAGTGGTGACACACCCACAGTTTGTTGCATGGTGTCCCTGTCATTAATTACATGAAATGTTGAGGTCAGATGATATTGCTCCTCCATAGGGGATGTTATGCATAATCCACTACAAGAGCCTCTTGCAGACACACATTTACAATAAAAGTTGTGACCCCTAACAATGAACACTACTTTACTCTGCCTAAACGCGAGTATATGGCTGTGTACATATGTACAGTGGGCACAGCATCGCTATTCAACATTTAAACATTTCTGAATTGCTCCTTCATGTTGTTTTGCTTGTTATCATGCAAAGCACTTCATTATGTGGTCATTAAGATGACCAGCCATTTTATGTTATATATTATTAGCTATACAGTTATTTATTTGAAATGTACTTTTCACCATTAATATGTACATCCTAAAGAGTTATATCAACTATGTGTAATGTTGCTTTGCTTACCAGTTGCATAACCTGTCTTTTATTGCATTTTGACTCTGAATTGTAACCGTGTATGTTAATATTGTACTCTAACATTATCTTTTTGTCCTCTCTCCCTCCTCTAACAGCTATCCCCTCCACAACCCTGTGTCTTTGCCTGGGTTGTATCCCTCTAATTTCACTATTAGGGTGTTCCCCACAGAATACCCCTGGACTCGGTCAGGACATTGTCTTCTTCTACCACCCTCTACCGCCAGAAAAAAGAGAGTATGTCTACCTAGTCATGCTATATTACGTTTTAACTAAATGTTCCTGCTAAACTTTCAGACTGCCACTAGCTAAGCAGCCAGCAGCTACCCCTCCTTACTCCTTCATTTCCCCTCACAGTCTCCTCGGATGACCACATAGGCTATCCTCTCTCCCCCTTCTAGTACAGCTCCACACCTGGTAGCTCCCTTGTTTGCTTACTGCACTACTACTTTGTCCACTAGATGTTATACTTTTCTCATCCCTATTTGGGATATTAGTACTGACTTCTGCCTTACACTTTTATTCTCCCTTCCTTATACTAATCCTTTTCCTCCTTTACGTCTCTGTCTCATCCTCTGGCCTGAGGATACTTTCTCTTGCCTTGATTCCCCCTTCCTTCCCTGATACTTTTTCCACTCTCCTCTGGTCTACTTTGTGTGCCCCGCTCCGCTCCCCACCCTACCCCCATATCCCACCCACCCCCAGGGTCCTACATTTATATTTCTACAAGCCACACCTCCTACTACTGCTATCTTATCCAATTCACAGTCTCACAGATTGTGTAACTTCCTTCACTTAGTCACACCTACATACCACTTTAACCAACCCACCACTATCTCACTAAAGTCCTATACCATTACAGCCCCTTCCACTCTACCCCCTACTCCCACCACACACCCCTCTACAACATATCAGGAAACCCTACTTCACATGCAACTATCTTATCATGTCTACAACTATCCTCCACTCACAACTTAAACTACCTATCACCTTCTTACTATTATTCCTTCTCATTACTACCTACTTCTTAACCTCCTATGAACACTCCTTAACTATTTCTCTCTCACTTCCCTCAAAACACACTAGTACACCTACAACATACCTACCTTCATCCTATTTACCTACCTCATCACAAACCATATATCTACTTCCCAAATACCATAGACTATTTCATTGTAAACTACTAAAAACTAAATCAAAGAAAGTATTTGACACATCTCTAAAACACATATCCAAAAGCTATGGTCTACTACTCCATCTACTTCAGGACGGTGACATACACCCCAATCCAGGCCCTCAAACTACAACTACTGAAACACACAGTCACCATATAAAAGCTCTCCTTCCTCCATCAACTATAACTACAAACATACTATCCTTGGCCCACCTAAATATACGCAGTATCTGTAATAAAGTTAGTCAAATACACGCCCTACTAGAAGTACACAACTTTGACATTCTATGCTTATCAGAAACCTGGCTAAAACCATCTATTAAAGATATTGAAATTACCCCACCTGGATATAACATTGTTAGACTTGATCGCACCTCCAAGAAAGGAGGTGGAGTAGCTATCCTATATAAATCTAACCTGAAGCTTACTCTTCTTGACCTTGCTCTTACCCAAAACAATAATGTCGAAATAATCTGCTCTAGAGTTCAAATTAATACTACTAAATCAATAAACATCATTTGTGCTTATCTGCCTCCAGGAAATAATATCCCCACATTAGAACAACTTCTTGAACAACTCTCAAATTACCTCCCCCAAGAAACACTACTTCTTGGAGACTTTAACATTGACTGGAAATCTTGTAACAATGCTAACCCTACTTCCCATTTAAACCTTTTGGTTTCAAACAACTAATTGATAGTGCCACTAGAATAAATAAAACAAGCAAAAAGAAACCACCTTAGACTGGGTTCTTACAAACTCCCCTCACAAAGCTACAAAACTGGCATCCTTCCTGATGACCTTAGCGATCACTCCCTCACATATGTCATTAGAGCTAAAACTCATCAAAACTTACCTACCTCACATAGAACACTATATTCAAAGAAACAATTTAATCCCCAAAGATTTCAAACAGAACTCTCACAATACAATTGGACCCTCTAAAGCACCTCTCTCTCAACAAAGCCATAGAATATTTCAACTCAGCATTCCTTACAATCCTAAACCACCATGCCCCAAGTCGTACCATTAGAATAAAGACCAGAACAGCACCCTGGCTTACCTCTAATACTAAACAAAGATCAGGCTTAAAAATAAATCTTGGAAGAAATGGCTCCTCTAGAAACCCAACAGACTAGCAAACCTTTAGAGAGCTGAGAAACAAAACCAAAAATGCTATTATTTCAGTCAAAAAGAACTACTATGTAGAACTTCAGCAATCCACAAAAAGAACCAAAAGGTTCTGGTCTACTATCAATCATCTACTTACCCCAGGTAAAATAGTAACACCTAACCCACAGAATCTAGACCCTGATAATCCCTCTTTAATAGCCAATAACTTCAATAGCTTCTTTACTACTTCCATACAAACACTAGCAAGCCATTTATCCTCTGATGCTTCCCAACTGATCTTAATTAACACCAACAACGTCATTCCTTCCCTTCAACTTCAACCCATACCCACCTCCTACATACAATCTCTCTTACAAAAACTTAAACCCACTACCCCCTCAGCAGATAAGCTTCCTGCTGAATTCCTTCAGGTAGCAGCAAATGCTATAGCCTACCCTGTTTCGATCCTAATAAACAGATCCATAAAAGAAAGTGATTTTCCAGCAATCTGGAAGATATCACACATCATACCCTTACATAAAGGAGGCAAATCCACTGACCTCTCTAACTACTGCCCAATAGCACTATTATCTCCACTAGCTAAAATCATGGAATAATGTATACACAAACAACTACTTAACCATCTCCTTCAAAATAACCTACTAGCAAACACTCAACATGGATTTAGACCCTCACATAGTACGACCACTGCACTACTTTCCTTTACTAACACAATAAACTGTAACCGTAATAATAACAAACTAACTGCTTCTCTTTTCCTAGACCTGTCAAAAGCCTTGACATGGTCAACCATAAACTTCTCCTACACATACTAAACTCACTTGCCTTGGATTTTTCCTCCTTAACGTGGTTCTCATCCTACCTTGAAAACCGACAACAAGCAGTACACTGGAAAAATTCTCTATCTGCTCTACTACCTATCTCCTTAGGAGTACCTCAAGGATCAATATTAGGCCCACTCTTATTCTCTATCTTTATTAATGATCTTCAATCATCTATCCATAACACTACCTGCATACAATATGCAGATGATTCTACCATCATCTGTACAGCTCCCACCCAATCTGAACTCCAGTCACTCACACAATCTACCTTTTCAACCGTTGAACAATGGTTCTCAAAAGATGTCTCCTTCTCAACTCCAAGAAAACAAAACTATTACTATTCTCACCTACCCACAAATCTCCTCAACTAAATTTTACTATTACTGCAGCTGACAATTCTCTTATCTCCCCAGACTCTACTACCAAACTGCTTGGTGTTACTATTGATAATAATCTTAACTATGATTGTCATATCAATAACACTATAAAAGCAGTAAATAAAAGATAGGTTCACTGTACAGAATAAAACCCTTCCTTACTCCAGAAGCACGGACCACCTTAGCTCAATCACATCTTATCTCCACCCTACTGTATGCTTCCTCTATTTACACCAATCTCTCTAAAGGTAACCTGAAAAACTAACTACATCCTATCATAATATAGCCCGTTTGCCACAGCATCCCAGTACAGAACTCACCACTGTAATAACTTAAAACAATTACAATGGTTAGAACTACCTAACAAGCTTATCTATCAACAACTCTTAATTACACATAACATTCTTTATCAACCAACAAAAACACCAGCTCTCAGTAACCTCCTTACTCCCGACAAAAACTTGAAACAGTTGCGATCTGCGAAAGATACAAGTCACCACAACTAGAATTACAAATTCAGCAGGTAACTGTCTATTTTCAAACTCCATAGGGAAAATATGGAATAACCTCCCCCCACACATTACCTCACTAGACTCCTTTCAACTTTTCAAAAAACAACTTCTATTACATCTTAACAACTTCTGGCTCTGCTCCTGTACCAATCCAGACTAAATGACTTCTTCGCTCTTCAGCCATACCTCCCTACGTAAAAATCACTATCTTTCCCTGCTATTTCAAATGACTAAATTACTGTACTGTTCTAAAAAAAAAAAAAAAAAATATGAATATATAGCTTAGGCTATTTGTTTTTTACCTGTTTTTTTTCGCTGTATTTTCTACTACACTAAAATGTATGCATTGTTGCTTAAATGTTTAACCTTGTTTTAATTGTGGAGCTTTTCTCCCCGGGCCTCCACTGAAAATGGAAATTATCCAGCTGGACTAGCCCGGTCAACAAATGTAAAATAAAAAATAAAATAAATAAATAAATAAATTTCAGCTGGTCATGTCATGGTGCTGTTTTTTCTGAATCAAGCACACACCCTACGTTTCACCACTATTTGTCCAAATTCACTTACTGGGATGCAGCAAACTTTTCTTATCCAGGCCTTTTGTACTAGTGTATTACTATCTTTGTTAGGATAAGATTTTATTTTAAATAGACTGACCAGACAACCAGTAGGGACTCAAAACAACATGGAAAGCTCACGACAATGGAAAAAAATCAGTATTTTAGACACGGTACTCCGTACTGGTACTGGTACGGGTACTGGTACTGTGAAACCCATTTAATAGGATCAAGTGGACATATCTCAAGCAAGCCTGATTGTCCCTGTCCATAAGAGACATAGGCACTATCCCAGGTATGAATTTGCAATTCCCCATCCATTGATCCAAACTGTATTTGAAGCGAGCCAGGGAGGGGCTCTGCCTTACATGAACAGGAAGCCTGTTCCAAAGACGAGACAACCTCTGAGACACATATCTGTCCCTCAAGCATGTTTCGCTTGAGTCACTGAGTACATTTAGATGCTTAGATCAGGTGACCCTTTTATTTGCTTGACTTGCAGATGTATAGTAATTCCATGGGCTGGATCAAAGTTTGGATCCTTAGATCAGGTCACACTTGTGCTGTTTGACTTGCGCATGTATAGTAGCTCCACCAGGGCTGGATTTGTGTACCTTGTAGGTCAGGCATTGGTCACCCCTTAATAGACGGTAGGAGACAAAATAAAGGAATAGGGCTTTTAGTCTACCTGCATAGAACATGTTATTTACACCCTGTATTTTCTTTGTGAGGAAGCTCTGAGGTCACTCCAGCTGCTATAAGTACCTAGTCAAGTACATGCCAAATAACACATTGTACTCTATTATTCATCTAATGAGGGCTCAGTACAGTCTGAGGCTATAACTTCATTGGATCTGGATACCATACGTTTACTTATGAGTTGAGCCACATGGAACGACTGCCTCACCACTGTGGATACACGGCTGTCAAAGTTCAGACTACTATCTCTCTCCTCCTCTGAATCTGCTATTAGGAGTGTGCTGTTAATATTGTAATTTGCAAGGGTATTTGACTTCCAAAAGGGTATGATAATGCATTTTTCCACATTTAGTTTTAGGTCATGGTTCTGGCACTAGTCATTTGTCAGATCTAGACCCTCCTGAAGGATATCTATATCATTGGGGGATCCAGTGATTTCCCCCAGCTTGCAGTCATTGGTAAACTATGCCATCCAGAGGCCTTCCAGATTAGCCTTGACTTCAGAGAAGTATATTATAAACAGGAGTGGTCCCAGCACTAAGCCCTGTGGCACACCACTAGTAACTGGTCTCTTACTAAACCTGGATTCACCCACTTTAACCACATGTGTCCTGTCTGTAAGCCAACTGGCTATCCATTTGATTATGTTGGGATTTACAGTATGCCTAGTTTTGTGAGTTTATTTATAATACCTGAGTGGGGAATTGTCTCAAATACCTTGGCAAGGTTGAGGTAGGTGGCATGTACTGTTTTACCCTTATCTATGGCCTTAGTGACCTTCCCAAAGAAGTTCACCAAATTTAGTAGGCATGACTTAGCCTTAATGAAGCCAAATTGGGTCAGCTCCAGTGTTTGCAGGTTTCCTATGTTCTTATTTATCATGTCCATGATTATTCCTTCCATGGCCTTTCATAAAAGATTAGTCAAACATATGAGCCTGAAAAATTCCCAGGTCAGTAGATGGTCCCACTTTATGCAGAGGGATGACTGTTGCTGTCAGCCACTCTTTTAGGACAAAGCTAGTCTGGGGGCTGATAAGTCCTGATTTCAGCTAGTTAAGAGGCAACCAGATATATCATCAGGCCCCAGTGAAGTCATATTTTCGGTTTTAGAGAGCGCAGTGGCCAGAGGCATACTAATGGAGGGGTGGAGGGTGCAGTCCTCCCTGGGTGCAAACAGTAAGGAGTGCAGCCTTATTTTTCCCTTTTAAAAAGCTTTTTGTGTTAAAACATGAAAAGCTTAAAGTAAAGCAAAGCTAGAGCCTTTAAGGGCATTCTTCTTCTTTAAGAACACCCTCTGTGTATGTGCATCCTTGTGTACGTCCACAACCCACCTTGCTTACTGCCTGCTTACTCCTTTTCTGCATTCCATGCATGTAACTTAAATACAAGACATACATTTCAAACACTGCTTAGCCAATGACTCCTTGGGACTAGTATGAAGGTAGTAGTGTGTTTGTGC